>NC_056750.1:257667971-257815471 GCF_019279795.1 Protopterus annectens | reverse complement strand
ATAAGGTAAAAGTATCTGTTGTTGTGTGTTAGCTGTACCACATACCTTCCTGCTATATGAATGTTTGTGATCTGAATAATATGGCTTACCCTTACTATTCCTTAATCTAATAACATCATTGCATACTGTCTCAACCACTGTAGGATCATAACCCCTGCTACATACATCATGTCTCAGTTTATTTAATTCCTGATGGAAAGAGGCATCATTAGAACAAAGTCTGGATATCCTCAGTCCCTGTCCTTTAACCACATTGGTAAAAGTTCTGGGGTGGTGCATGCTATCAGCCTGCAAAAATAACGCCCTATGGCATTCCTTCCTGTAAACGTTGGTATTGTAGATACTGCCTTCACGGACTATAGTTACATCTAAAAAATCAATGGATTTAAAAGAATAATCCATCGTAAATTTCAGGAAACAGTTCAATCCATTAATATATTCCAAAAAGGATCCCAGCTCTGCCACAGTGCCCTGCCATAGGAGAAAGAGGTCATCCACGAACCGTCTATAAAAGACGACCTGTGGATTGGATAACAAGACCTCTCTCTCCCAGGCAGCCAACACAAGGTTGGCATATGTGTTGGCACAACTGGTGCCCATCGCCACACCAGTACATTGCCTATATATCCTCTCTGCAAACATGAAAAAGTTGTTCTCAAGCACAGTTTCAAGGAGCAGCATCAAGAAGTCAACCTCAGTAAGAGACATAGTTTCACACAACAGATCTTTAACCATTGCAATTCCATCAGCATTGGGTATGCAGGTAAACAAGGAGACAACGTCAAGGGTAACCATAATAAGAGTCTCCACACTACCAAATTCAGAAACAAAGTTATACAGGTCAGTCAAAAAATGTCCAGTGTCTCTCAGTACATACTGAAACCTATTGAGTGTTGTCCTCAGCCTACTGTCCATGTAGATGGAAATAGGTTGGGTAATCCAACCCTCCCCTGCTACAATAGGCCTAAGGGGAGGTCTGGTTGCGTTTTTATGGACTTTGGGTAGTCCGTTAATAGAAGGTATCACAGGATGAACAACCTCAAAGTAATCATACAAATCTGATGTCAAAAGTCCTAAAGATTTGCACTCAGACAACATATTATATATCGTGGAACATGATCTCTTTATATCTAACATGGTTACCTCAGTGTAGGCATCAGAATTTAACATGCTAATCATAGAATTCACATAGAAGTCTCTGTCCATAACAACTATTAGTCCACCTTTGTCTGCGGGTCTTATAATAATCTGATTATTGTTCTTCAGAGAGGAAATAGCATTAAGCTCAGGCAGAGTCAAGTTGTCAGCAATGTCATTCGTTGTACCCTTAAAGCTGTCATAGAGCTCATTTTCTACAGCTTTAACAAATAAGTCAAGCTCAGGTGTCAAACGAGGGTTAACTAAACTTTTAGATTTAAAAGTCTGCTCACCTTGGGTCACCACATCTTTAAATAGCAGCTTGAGATTCACATTCCTAGCAAATGATCTAACTGCTAGAGAAATCTCACTGATATCAGCTCTCCTGCTGGGAACGAAGGACAAACCTCTGCTGAGGACACATAATTCAATGTCAGATAGTACAGAACTGGATATATTCCAGACTAACGACTCAGCCCTCCTGCGTTGTTGGTCCAATGCTCCATATTGATTTCCCGACGTTTGGCCCCTCTGCTGTAGTCCAGGTCTACCGACCTCTTCCTCCCCACTCGAATGGGGAGGGGGGCAGCAGGAAAATCCCGTTGACCCGTGGTCTTCAATTTGTCCAGTTGTATCTTCCGTCGTACCGCTGTCCCGGTATTGTCAGATGTCTCATCACTCATATCTCTTACATTACGATCTTCCGCTGGGGTGAAATACACTGACGTAACCGATTTAGGAGAAGTCAACGGCTCACATAACGCATCATGCACGTTGATCTGAGGGACACTTCCCTCACTAGCCATATTTCCCTTTTGTCGAGTGATATCAATTACTCGAGGCCTCACATCACCGAGTACACCATCACTACTGGCCTGTACTGCACTCACACCCCTGCTGGTTCTCTTATAATCAGGCTGATTATCATTGCTGCTGGTATTGTTTTTGACCACATCATTCGTTCTAGGCCAAACAAAAACATTGTTGTTATCAAAGTCCTTCCTGTCCCTGACAAGCTTCTTCTTTTTTTGAGCCAATAAGTTCATTTCATACCTCGTTACTCGATCCATTAGCTCATGCAGGAACAAGTCAGTAACATCATTACCTACAAGCTCTATTAACTTGGCCTGTTGTTCAACAATAGCATCAAGAATCTCAAGTTCTTTAGGTTTAAAGAAGTCAACAAGTAACTCCATATATGCCATACTTGCTTTTAAGTTAATTCTTTGCCATTGCACCAATAAGTCCGGGTATACATTGCCATACGTTGGCAAATTTAATATACGGAGCCCTCTCGGGATTACCTTGTTTTGTATGCTGGCCTCCATATGATAGCGTTGGCACTGTAAACGCTTGTACTTGAAAAAATTATTTTCTATCTCTCTTTTAATCTGCCTCGCCATAATTTCCCTATCCGGATTCAAGCTCTCATTCGCAGCTGGCAGATTCATGTCAAAAGCCAGTAATGGGTTAATAGTGTCTCTCAGAACATGCCTCAATGAGCCAAACGAGCCCAACACCATCCGTTCCGGTTGACCATTACGATCCTTGTCAGCCATATCTTCCATCCCAAGAAATATGAGAAAAACAACAAACAAATTCCCAACTTGATATATCAGCAAAGCAGACCCAACAGGAAGATACAGCCAGTACTCCACTCCAAACGACTCAAAGCCAGTAAAACTCCAAAATCAAGCACGATATATTCAAGAATAATTTTATTGAGGTTAGCGCTTTCACAGGTGCCCCTGCTTCATCAGACGTTACAAATAAATCATCTCCATGCAGCATTATATACCAAATTTTGAAATACATCATTTCCTGTTCAACCTCACTTCCTGTTAAAATAAGACAAACTCTGCCTTAAAGTGATACTAATCCTATAAACATCAGCCACACACATAAAACTGAATTAAACAACTAGACATCTTTCAAAACTAATATCCAACAAACATAATAAAATCCTTCATCAAACATACAATGTATATACAAAATCAGTCACCTGACAGGTAGAAAATAAAAAATATATAAAAATAACAAGTAAAACATCTACTAGCAGTCATCATGTTGTAGTCATGCTATGCTTCATATCATGACAAGGATCTAATATCTAAAAATTTTTATACAAAACACGTGAAACAGTGCCTACTCTAAAATCTAATCACAGATATCCTAAACTAAGGTGCATATATGTTAAACATAAAAATACAATAGCTAAGATAACGTAGTAACAATTATATCATCTCAACCTGTCATAATAGAATAGTGCCTTCAACACATTGGCCATTAAGGTCCACATAGGACCTAGCGTTTAATAGATCTCTTTTTTAACCATGGTCTCAAAGGAACACTTTCATTCAGCTCTCGTTCACGATGGGCTGCAAGGCGCAAAATCCATTCAATCTCTGATAACTCAGTTTGATTTACTAGACCCCCCCCCCCTTGAACTCACTTTCTGTACATGTAATACTTGAAACATAAAAGTGTGCTGGGCAAATTGTAACATGTGCTTAGAGATTGCGCTACAGGTGTCCAATCTATTATAGCAATAAAAGTGATCCCGAACGTTCTCGCAAGGAACGATTGGTCTTACCTACGTAAAACCTAAAACATCTTTGACAGGTAGCGACATAGACAAGATTCCTTGTGTTACAATCTGCCTGACATCTGATCTGCCAAAGCTTACCGTCGTTGGAATTCCTAAAAAATCTGGACGTGTCCACAAAGGGACACTGGGGGCATGATCCACACCTTCTGGTACCTAGGTCAACTGCTGTACACTCCGACATATTCAAAGAAAATAGATTAGGAAAGCACAATTCTTGTTTTAAACTTTTAGAGTTGTTGAAAACATATCTCGGACAGTTTCCTACTATCCTACATGTATCCTTGTTGGTGGTCAGAATGTTCCAATTGTTCATTATCACATTCTGAACCATTCCCAAATTTTTAACATAAGGTAAAAGTATCTGTTGTTGTGTGTTAGCTGTACCACATACCTTCCTGCTATATGAATGTTTGTGATCTGAATAATATGGCTTACCCTTACTATTCCTTAATCTAACAACATCATTGCATACTGTCTCAACCACTGTAGGATCATAACCCCTGCTACATACATCATGTCTCAGTTTATTTAATTCCTGATGGAAAGAGGCATCATTAGAACAAAGTCTGGATATCCTCAGTCCCTGTCCTTTAACCACATTGGTAAAAGTTCTGGGGTGGTGCATGCTATCATCCTGCAAAAATGACGGCATGTTCTGAGAGACACTATTAACCCATTACTGGCTTTTGACATGAATCTGCCAACTGCGAATGAGAGCTTGAATCCGGATAAGGAAATTATGGCGAGGCAGATTAAAAGAGAGATAGAAAATAATTTTTTCAAGTACAAGCGTTTACAGTGCCAACGCTATCATATGGAGGCCAGCATACAAAACAAGGTAATCCCGAGAGGGCTCCGTATATTAAATATGCCAACGTATGGCAATGTATACCCGGACTTATTGGTGCAATGGCAAAGAATTAACTTAAAAGCAAGTATGGCATATATGGAGTTACTTGTTGACTTCTTTAAACCTAAAGAACTTGAGATTCTTGATGCTATTGTTGAACAACAGGCCAAGTTAATAGAGCTTGTAGGTAATGATGTTACTGACTTGTTCCTGCATGAGCTAATGGATCGAGTAACGAGGTATGAAATGAACTTATTGGCTCAAAAAAAGAAGCTTGTCAGGGACAGGAAGGACTTTGATAACAACAATGTTTTTGTTTGGCCTAGAACGAATGATGTGGTCAAAAACAATACCAGCAGCAATGATAATCGGCCTGATTATAAGAGAACCAGCAGGGGTGTGAGTGCAGTACAGGCCAGTAGTGATGGTGTACTCGGTGATGTGAGGCCTCGAGTAATTGATATCACTCGACAAAAGGGAAATATGGCTAGTGAGGGAAGTGTCCCTCAGATCAACGTGCATGATGCGTTATGTGAGCCGTTGACTTCTCCTAAATTGGTTACGTCAGTGTATTTCACCTCAGCGGAAGATCGTAATGTACGAGATATGAGTGATGAGACATCTGACAATACCGGGACAGCGGTATGACGGAAGATACAACTGGACAAATTGAAGACCACAGGTCAATGGGATTTTCCTGCTGCCCCCCTCCCCATTCGAGTGGGGAGGAAGAGGTCGGTAGACCTGGACTACAGCAGAGGGGCCAAACGTCGGGAAATCAATATGGAGCATTGGACCAACAACGCAGGAGGGCTGAGTCGTTAGTCTGGAATATATCCAGTTCTGTACTATCTGACATTGAATTATGTATCCTCAACAGAGGTTTGTCCTTCGTTCCCAGCAGGAGAGCTGATATCAGTGAGATTTCTCTAGCAGTTAGATCATTTGCTAGGAATGTGAATCTCAAGCTGCTATTTAAAGATGTGGTGACCCAAGGTGAGGTGTTGGGTCTGCTTTGCTGATATATCAAGTTGGGAATTTGTTTGTTGTTTTTCTCATATATATATATATATATATATATATATATATATATATATATATATATATATTTATATATATGACCATATATATAGTGCAATATACAGATGTATATAAATACATATATATAAGTATATATGTGTATGTACATGTATATATATATATATATATATATATATATATATATATATATATATATATTTATATATATCCCTATCGTTATCTGTAAACATGACTGTTGTATATACCTTCCCAGATGTATCACACCGTATTTATCTGTGTGTATATTTAGATATAACAACATAAGTGATTCAACACTAGAAGTCATAGCAGTTGTTCAATACTATTCAATATGTGTACTGACAGATATACTGGAAAAAACAACAGTCTTCACAGCTGTGATAGCTTAGTGGTTAACTGCTGTGACTATAGTGTACAGGGTCTTGGGTTCAAGACCTGCAATGGCTGTTTATTTTGTTGTGAGCAGAAGAAGGGTTGTTGGATACAGAGTGGTTAAGGCAGTTTTGAGCAGCTTTAAGTGGGTTTGCGTGACGGTAAGCACTGCTAACGTACGGTTAAAGGTATAGGTTCTTACACAGTATAGGTTTTGCTTACCAGTGTGCAAATCTGCTTAGCAGTTACATTTAAGTAATGCTTACACCTGCTAAACATAGCTCAGCCCTGGGAACCAGTGATCACATTCCAGTCTGATAAAATAGGGTAATGGCATATTCAATAAGTGTATTTAATTCCATGTACATAACATGTGTCTATGTGCTGTCATTACAGTAGCAAGGGGTGTGAGTCTACTGTCTGGGACACCTGTGTGTATATGGCTTGTACAACACTCTTTTCTGTTTGAATATGTTTCATACATGGGTAGCATTCCAGGTTATATGAGGTCACACTGGCATGTAGTGTATCATTACATTAGTACTGTTGACAGTGCATTCCCAAGTAAAAGTAGATTGCAGATTGTAGTACTGGAACCAAACACCCCAGGTCTCTCAGATGTGTGTATGACTGTTTTGTGTTTGTCAATATGTATATGACAGTATGTCACACTATGCATTGTTCATAAGCAACCAGCACATCCCCCATTACCATACTGTACAGGGCCTGGTGATGTTCTTCACTTAACATGTAACCTGGAACACACCTTATTCTAAAAGCTGTGTGGTGTGTGCAATTAAGGCCACACACATCAGTAGCACTACATACTTAGGTAGGGGTTCTAGTACCAGTGTTGCCAAGTAAGAGTGTGTGTGTATGTGAAGGGATCTACTTCCGTTTGCAGAATATACATGTCCCAGGAGGTCATCTGTCCGAGAAATGCCTGGTAAATGCTAACATTTCACAGATATTATTCCTGTGGAAGTTCATTCCATCACAAATAGTAGTAGATGTGTGAATGCCCTCTTCCCTGAATCTAGCTCTGTTTGTATGCGTGTTTGTTTATTATTTCCCTGAAATGCTAATACCACCTAAACCGCGGCTTTTCAGCGCTTCTGTGGATCCCTAGTGATATCTGCATTGCTTACTGTACTCATTTCCTTGTTTCACTTAAAAGAAAGTTACTGTTTGTCGTTTTTGCATTTAAGTTACCTGTAACACATTGCATTTAAGTTACCTGGCACTTGCTTACTAAAGGCACTTGCTCACTAAAGCAATTATATAAGTCAGCACTAAAAAATTTAAAGCACTACACTCTCACAAAGTCCTCTCGAGTACCTTGTTCCCCATTGGCCCTTTTTTTTTCAATTATAAAGGAATTCCCAATACTATTCTAGCATGTCCAAAGGTCATTCATCAGTCTTCTCTCCGGTCCAGCTGGTGAATCTGGGAATCTTGAGGCAATGTTACAACTGCCTCATGTACACAGACAACCCTCTCCTCCTCCCAATAAATTCCAACACATGTGAGAGATGCATCCATATAGCCAAACTGGAGGCTAAGCTCTCTCAACTCAGTACTGGCGTAACCAGTCAGGAGGAGAAGGAAACCACACTTAGTACAATTCCAGTCTCACATAGACCTACCACGACAGCAGACCAAACGCATAAACACACAAAAACATACTCGGAGGCTCTAAATAAAAATCTGCCTAAGCAGCAGAGACCTCCAAAGCAGACACCCAAGCAACCGCTACCCCAAAACAAAACACGTGCAACACATATCTCACAAAGCCAGTGTGCCGAACAGTCACAGCCCTTAAGGCTAAACAACACACCTGATACACTTGTAATAGGTGACTCTATCATCAGGCACACTGACGTCCCGCTCACCAGGCTGAACAAGGAGAAGGTCACGGTGAGCTGCCTGTCGGGCGCTAGGATCCGCCACATAACACAAGCACTCAGGTCACTCCAAGGCAAGTACAAATATGACTCAGTCATTGTCCATGTTGGTGTGAATGACCTGAGATGTACCTCCCTGGACTACATGAAAAGAGACATAGAGGAGCTCTCTGAGCATGTGGCCGCTATGACCCTGACCTTGAGTAGCATCTTACCCTCACCAAGAATGATGCCACAATATGAAGACAAGATGATCAATTTCAACAATTGGCTTAATTATTGGTGTCATTCAAAGGGGATCCAATGCCTGTCAGCCTGGGATGACATGCTCGACAAGCCACGATGCTTCGCTAGGGACGGCCTGCACCTGTCACCCCTGGGCTTTTGGATATTGGCAAAGGCTCTTGCTACCCCCATAGTGCCTTTTTAGGCAAGGCTCAAAAGACAAACCCACCTCCATAGGTATCACAAGGGATAAGAAACTAAGAGTAATGCTACTCAACACCAGAAGTCTAAACCTCAAGATGCATGCACTCGAAACTCTCCTTAGCATGGAGAAAATCGATATCTGTGCAGTAACAGAAACCTGGTTCAAGGCTCCCGAGAGCACCCCAGCACTACCAGGTTATACCTCATACCATGCTTTTCGGCCCCAAAACTTGGACCGACCCACAAAAGGAGGGGGAGTATCAATATTCGTCAAGGATACCCACACCTCCAGGTTGGTGGCACAGCATGAAGCATCAGAGACTATCCATGTGCAACTAACAGTGGGTAAAACTGCCTTCCAGTTTATAGCCTGCTACAGACCACCCTCCCAAACCCAGGAACCCCACTCGGCCTTCATGAGAACACTGGAAAATATGAAGGTCTCTCCAAACACCATTATATTGGGCTACTTCAACTACCCAAACATAGACTGGGAGCATTACTCTAGCTCCAACACCCTAGCCCAAAGGTTCCTAGAATTTATAAACTCAAATGCTATGGAACAACTTGTTACCACTCCCACAAGAGGGAAAAAATACTGGACCTGATCATCACCAACATGGGGGCTCTATGCTCCAGACCAGAAGTGTATCCCTCACTGGTAAGATCAGACCATAAACTAATCTCACTGGATGTTCACATCCCGACACCATCCCCTGCCCAGAAAACCACAGTGAAAAACTTCTCTAAAGCAAATTTCACACTCCTCAAAACTGAGGTGGAATCCTTCAAAGCCCCCGGGCCTGTGGAAAATATGGCCCAGACCGCAGAATCCTTTATAAACACATTCTATGAACACCTTCAGGAATGCATGGATCATGCGATCCCAAATAAAACCAAGACCCAATCCTCCAAAGGCAGACGTCCTGTCTGGTGGACCCCAGCCATAAACAAGCTATACAATAGAAGGAGGAAGCTACTAAATGATAGAGCAAAGTCCAAAAAGGGAAGGCATCTCTGATCAGTATTAGCAAAAAACTACGGGCACTCATAAAATCGTCTAAGGCCAGCTTCGAGAGAAAAATTGCACAGGATACTAAGGATAATCACAAGGCTTTCTTTAGTTATGTTAGGAACCTGGGTGGTAATTCCCAGATATGCTCAGAATTAGTCCAAAATGACAAAAAATACACCGAACCCACAGACATTGCCAACATCCTAGCTGACAGGTTCAGCGCAAACTCCCCCCCTCCCCACCAAAAGGGCAAATATCTATTCCAGCAGAGTGCTACCCCCCTGACATCTTGGATGCTCAGGTAAGAGCCTCCCTCTCCAAAGCAAAAAACACAGCATCAATGGGACCAGACGGTGTCCCAGGCTGCGTCCTACATGAACTCCAAGAAGAGCTCAACCCAAACATAAAACTACTGTTCAATCTCAGCCTTACTACAGGATATGTACCCAAAGAGTGGTGTACAGCAACTGTGGTCCCTCTCCACAAAGGTGGTGTCTCAACGGATCCTGGAAACTATCGCCCCATAAGCCTGACTAGCTTGGTCTGCAAAGCTATGGAAAGGATAATCATGGACCTCATAAATAAAGATATTGGGGACCTACAGACACTGGATTCTACCCAGTTCGGCTTTGTTAAGGGCAGATCCTGCCTCTTAAACCTGGTTGATTTCTTTGAAACAGCCACCAAGGCCATTGACGAGGGGAAGGTGGTCCACACAGCCTACCTGGACCTCGCAAAAGCCTTCAGTACAATACCCCACTCGGGCATTATAGATAAGCTCACCAGCTTAAATATAAACCCCTATGTCACTAGATGGGTTGCAAACTGGCTCAAGGACAGAACCCACATGGTTAGAATTGCTGGAGCCATGTCAGACTCCAAACCAGTTACAAGTGGCATCCCACATGGCTCAGTCCTGGGACCTCTCTTGTTCAGTATATATTTCTCGGAGGTACAGGCCAACATGGAAGGACTGTGGCTGACCAAGTTCGCAGATGACTGCAAACTGGGTGCCATAATCGACTCTCCAGCCAACACAAGCATCCTCCAAAAGGGCCTCATAGAAACAGACAACTGGTGCCAGAGCCATGGCCTCAAGCTAAACTCCAAAAGTGTATAGTCATCCCCTTTGGCAAAAAAAAGTGCCCACAAATTACCACATAGGTGGTAATCCATTAAGTACAGAAGAAGCAATTAGGGACCTGGGGACCCAAGTTGATAGCAATCTCTCATTTGACAACCACGTGGCCAAAGTGGTTAGAAAAACATTTTATATAGCCCACCTAATCATGAAGGGATTCACATCTAGATCAGGGGAGGTCATCGTGCCTCTTTACTCATCCCTCATCAGGCCCATAATTGAGTACAATGCCCCTTTTGGGATGTACCTTACCAGACACCTGCAGCAACTGGAAAGACCCCAAAAGTACCTCACCAAGAGGATCAAAGGGCTCAAACAGATGCCATATGCTGCCCGGTTAAAGAACTCCAGCTCTACTCAGTGGCATATTGCCTGTTCAGAGGCGATCTGTGCCTGACATATAAAGCCATGTCCAACCCGAAATTAATGGACATGCTGCACCTCAGAAAATCCAAATCCTATCGAGCTACATGCTCGAGAGACCTGAACCTCAGTACTGAAATAAATAGGACATGCTGGAGGGACAGATTCATTACCCAGAGGCTCCCTTCACTCTGGAATAAAATCCTAGTCCAGGTTAGGCAGAGTCCCTCATTGACTCTCTTCAAGAGGAATCTTGATGAGTGGATGGGAGATCGGAGGTTTACCCCGGGTATGACTTCTGTGTCACTGTTAGACAGAGGCACAGTATACTAACCTCAAAAAAAGGGCATAGCAAAATTAATTTAAAATGGGTGGCGAAAGCCAAACACATTCTGGCTAGGCTTATAAATGCCCTAGGGTAGATAGCCTAGTATGAACCTATGAACCTATGAACCTACTGTATAGGTGTACAGCGATACTGGGCTTGGTAGATATATATATATATTGGTTGGTGAATTTATCAGTGTTTTTTACTGCATATATATATATATATATATATATATATATATATATATATATATATATATAGCTGGGTGTGGCTCTTGTGGACACAGCCACCATCATTGCAGTTACTGTTGATTGTATCCCCTTGCTTAGCTGGCTGTAATACTGTACAGTTTATGTTAACAGGTTAAGTAGTTGTCAATCACACTATCTGTGGTTCTACAGCACCTCACACCCTTCAAAGGGTAGGGCTGTGCCACCCACACCAGCACACCTATGTTTACTGAGTTGAGGATTGCACTACATTGGGGAAGGGGACATATACCCTGCCAGTACCATCGTCAATGACGTTAAACTAGCAGACTGCTTATTTCACAATCTGTTGTTGTGCCTAGTCTGACTTGGTGGAATTACATAGGTGAAAATGGGTTCCTTGCACAAGTACAGACATCCATGTGTACATTATTCTCTGTGTATTGCATCAACACCAATGCCTCTGTGTGTGTTATACACAAACATGTGGTGTGTACCACCCAGTACACATAACATTGTCCACTACAGAAGGGCTGCTGACATCAGCCACCATGCACTCACCTGTATACACCCCCATACCTATCAGCCATATGGCACATGCAGTAACTGTTATACAGACCTGTGACATGTGCTCACCTGTACCCAGGATATGGCACAGTCAAGGTGTCACCACAGTGCCATACCCCTTGTAGGAAACAACAGCAGACCAACATCCTGCTGACACATGGACACCTACAACACAAATGGAATACATTATGGAGACCACAATCACTCATTGTTAATAACAACTATAATGCATCATGGCTAGACAGCTATACTTCCTGACATGTAGGCATTAAATGTTAGTGCTGACAATGTTACACAGCATTACATTGGTACACCATAGAACAGTCACCCTGTGCATCAGAACCATATTAGCCTGCATCAATGTTATGGATGACAGGGATGTGGCACAGGTATCATCATATGCACAGGGTGTGTTGTTGGTTTGCCAGAGACCTAGGCTGAGCTATATGTTTAACATCATGTGTGTGTGTGTGTGTGTGAGGGGGTTTAATTTATTAATTGGGCTGTTGTGATGTGCTGTGTGTAGGTATGGGGTTGCCCTAGCTGTGTTGGTGATGTGTGTGTATGCATGCACACAGTTCTGCCATGTGGCTTCCCTATACAGGAGCTTGTTGGACAGCTGCAGACTGTACCTGGCAGGGTGTGCAGTTCACCGTCTCTGGCCATGGACATGAGTACTGTGCCTGCCAGGGGTTCCATGGGCACCACCAGGTACAAGTGATGATATAGTACTCTCCCCTGATGATGACATATATCTGCTGGATCCAGGTCCCTCTTGGGACTGGCCAGGGCCACGTGCCCGTGGCCTGCTGTGTTGTGGTGTGGATAGTACCCCCCCTGCAGTGCTGGGCCTGGTACTGCCACTACGGGAGCGGCTCTGACTTCTGGCATGTCCACACTGACATCCAGCTGTTGGTGTTGCTGGCCTACATCCATGTGGCCGTCGCACTACTCCCACCGTATGCTCGAGCACAAACATTCCACGGTTGAGGATTCCCACCATCTCACCCAACCGTCTATTTATGACCTCTGCAAAATAATGGTGGGCACCTGCAAGTTCACAGTTGTCAATAACATCTGAATGAGTAGCCCTCTGCAGCCTCAGACCATGTCTGGTATACTGTTCCATACATGCCTGGGCCTCCATGATGGCCTGAAACATGCGTCTGGTGGCACCAGATGTGGCATCTCTGCCAGGGGCATGATGACCAGCAGCACTCCTACGAACACCCCTGTACATCTGCCTGTGTGGTATCCCCAGCTATCCGGCTATGGCTGCTGTGTCCAGACATACGTGCCATAGATACCACACTGTCCTGTCCCATGCCACCACCCACCAACTGTCCCTCAGCTATGGGCACTGGTGATGGGGTATGTATAGGCAATGTGACTATGTGCGGTGATGGGGTTTATAACAGTGGGATGTCAAACGATGGCACAGCTTCAGCCCCTGACAACCCCACCTGTGCCTCAACACACCTATCATCATTATCAGTGTCTGTATGGACACCAACATCAGATTGCCTGCAGGAGGGACCCTGACCCACCTCGCCACCTTCGAGGGGAAAATAAGAAACACACTTTAAGACCTGTATGTCATTGTTTAACAGTACATATACACACACATACACACACACATACACACACTTACAGGTGAGGTTGCACAAAGATATTACACACAGACCTCTCATTACCCGTCTGTCAAAAATGCATGACATATGGCACTCAACAGCATGCAGTGCAGCTATAATCAATCCCTGTTACCAACATTATACATCTCTGTGATGCATGGGTTGTGTTAGGTGATGCCCCTTCCCCTGGAACACACTGCACCCATGTACACATTATTGCTGTGCTCCTATTCAGCACCCTGGCATGTACTCTGCACCATACCTCACTGGTGTACACACCATTGCTGAATGTGTATATGTGTGTCAGTTATGTTAGCTCTGCTGCTCACAGCCCCTATGTGTTTGTCCGACACATATCTGGGATGATATGTGGACAGATGTCATTTGTGAATGCCTGATGTCTGATTTACAGATCTCATCCTCAGCAATACATGTATGGCCAATAAAATACAATTACACTGGCAACCTTCAAACCTTACTGAGGCTATGGGGAGTGTGCACACCCTTATTGATATGGCACCGTTTTCCCTGATATGCCATGGGACCACATTACTGCATATGTTAACATTAATTAACCGGATATGTGACATATGACCTGTGCAATCAAATGCAGTATCAAACACCTGTGTTAGTTGTGAAGATGCTGATTGAGACGCATACAATTTGTGGGTGCATATGAGTGCACACCCTTATCATAATGGTTTGTTGCACCAACTGTTAAGTGTACTACAACAGTCACTATTCCTGGAAGGGGTACACTGGCATGGACCATCTGCATTTGCTAATATTTGGTCACTCTGCCCTACAAATGTCCCCCAACTCTGCATGATTGCAAGGTCAACACATGTACACAGCCCTTGGAGGTCACACAGTGCTGTCACTATTGCTGTGGAGTCAGGGTTATGTCTGCCACAATTCATGACCTTGACTGTGTGCAGATGCAGCCATTCTTAGCGAGCTTTGGATCTCTGCTTCAGTTCACTGTTGTCTTTCAGGATGATACCCCCTCCCTATCCTCAGCCTTTTTGCAGATGCTTGACAACTATGGCCTACACATGTGTGTCATTTTGCAGTGTCCCAAATTCTGAACACCATGTGTACTGGCTAGTCCCTGCTAATGAATGGCAAACATACAGGTGCACACTGGCACCAGCAAGGTACAGATGGGGATGGTGGGCCTGAGGTGGGGTGAGGTGTTGGTTGTGCAGCACATGTATCTTAATTGATACTGTCTGTAGGTTTCCAACCTGGTCTTGGTATACCAGTACACATTGCAACACATGCCTTTGGGGGACTTTTGATGTTATACATACGCTACCTGTAGACAGCCCTGGCTGATGTTTCCTGTGAAACAACTTTCCCATCTGATTACCCTAACCCATGGGCCACACACCTATGCAGAGTCCAGGCAATTGCTGACACAGGTACTGCACAGCCAGTACTTGCTAAACATTCCTGCAACTCCCTCAGTGTTGCAGCATGTTACTAGGCAGCCTGCATGACCAGTTTGCAACATGTCATCATCTGTCTTGGATGGCCATCTGTTTATTTTCTACATTAATCCTGTCCCATACATCCTCACCACATACATGATTGTCTATACTGTTTGCCATGGTATATACAATGGTGAGGTAAGGCTACATGTCCAACTCCGGCTTGCTACCTGTTGGGTATGGGCTCCATTCCATGGCTTGTAAGATGTGTGCAGGCCATGGCTGCCTCTGTTGCAGGTAAGTGAGCACATTTGATGGGCAAACGTGTTGGACAGCAGACCATTTCTTGGTTTGACAGTGAGGACTTGTACTTGCTGGAAGGCCCATACTCAAGAAGAGTGGATGCTGTCAATACCTCAAAAGCTGCTTCCACAATATATTATTTGGAGTGTATGCACACATATGCTTCCAGTTCTTGTTAAGGTATGTATTCCCCATAGTTGCTGTCCTAACATAGGATTCCATATTGCACATTCATTGCTCATGTTAGGATCACATTACAGGTTGTAAGGGTTGTGGAATGCAGTATTGTGATATGCCGTTGTGTAGATCTGTAACAGTTGCCATTTTAATAGTGGTATATACATTGTTGTAGCACTGTATAAGAGGGATGTTTCAGACATGTCCCAACTGTAGGCCATTTGTCCCACCATTATGTTCATCTCTGTGCACACATCTTGCAGCGACAGGTTGTTAGTTATATTGCAGGACTCTTACATACCCTTCAGATACGCCACCATGGTGACCACTGTGATGCAGTGCAGCTAACAGCAACAATAAGTGAACATGTACAGCATGCATTATGGGTAGGTGTGTTAAATGTGTGCATGGAATATACCATGGCCATAACATGGCCAGTGTATTGGCAAACCTGAACAAGCACCATACTCACCAGCTACAGGCTGCTGCCCCAGAGGTATACAAGAGGGACCTAGATAGTTGTGTGACAGATGTGATGTCAGTAGCCACACCTGTGGCATTGGTACAGGTTGGGAGCAGATCCACAATACTACAGATTATGCACATCTGTTTATTACTACAATGCAGCAACAGACTATATATATTTTATCTCACATATCATAGGTTCATAGTTCATAGGTTAGTACTAGGCTAACTACCCTTGTGGGCCTTTTCAAGCCTAGCCAATTACCCCATGTGAGAATCAAACCCTGCACCTTGTGTCTATAAGGTAAACACCTTAACCGTTATGCCATCCTCCCACCCATATGCATGATTAAACTCTACAGATGCAGATGGAAACACAACAGTGGTCTACTGATGTGCCCTGTGGCCTTACCTGCATGCTCCTCATCCATTGTGTGGGTAGCACCCACCTCAACAATGCTCTCCGCTGGATCTTGTGTTTTCAGGCGGTCAGGTGCCCCGAGGCTGGCAAGGACCTCCTCAGCATGTGTTAGGGGGGCTGGATGGCATGACCCCCCCCCGTGGCTAGCTGGTCCCTCCTAACTGCAGCAGCACGCCGATGGTCATGGCAGAGTAGGTCAGTGCACTGATGTTGGACCTGCTCATAACTGCGGTTATGCAGGCCGACATCGTTTACCCTGTGGACAAGATCGTTCCACAGGGCGGTCCTGTCCTGCAGATCATGGGCTGTATGTCCAAACAGGGTGTGCTAGTGCTGCACCAGGTGTTGAATGATCACCTCATTCTCCTGAAGGGTGTACATCGGCAATCTCTCCCATGACATGGTGCCTGAAAGACATAAAGAGGAAAAAGGTCTGAGGACCTCATACTGCAAGGATATAATAGTTGTTAATACACATCTCTGTCTCCACCCCACCATATCTGCAACAACAATTTGATCACACAACTCAATGGGTATGTTTACAGCAAACCTATTATTGGGACATATATCGTAGTGTACAACATTTTGTGCAATGTGTTTGTAGTCATGTTCCATATTGAAACACTATCATTGGTGGCCTGTTACAAACAATGTCATCTGCATGCCATTGTAAGGGCCACTATGGTTCCATATATGCCTGTGTTCTGTTTGCTATGTGACTACTGCAAATCTGGTGTTTTGTGTTAATGGGGATATCTATGCATGCTGTTAAACATAATCCTGGAATGTGTGGACTATTACTACCCTTATATGTTCTATAACTGTGACACAATAGCATGTTTGGGAAGACAGTTCCCAGCAGCACCACCTCTCCCACCTCATCTGGCCATGTTACCAGGCCATATCACATCTGTGACCCACCCCGAGACCTTATCATCTGCTGGTCCTGCACTACCTTCAGGTGGAACCACCTCAGGGCATGGTGTTCACCCCACTCCCCCGGGGAGCACACACAGACAGGATCCTGCCACCCGAAGTCAGGTCCAGGGTCTGGTGCACAGGGAACTCCACAGAGAGTTGGGGGATGTGCTACACCACCTTGAGGCCCTCAGTACACAATCACAGGGTCCGCATGCTCCTCCTGCTAAGCACCCAGCCTAGGCACATTCAGGGCTGTGAAGGTGCAGTTGTGACTGCCCATGGGTGGGGCCTTGGCCCCATTTTTTCCATATGGGGGCTCATGGGCTTTCACATTCCAAACATCATTCCCCATCCAAGGTGTTTAACCACCATATGTGTCATGTACTGCCCCTGTATGCTATCTTGTCTGTCTTCCAACCCAATCTACCTCCCCAAATATACATACTATCCTTCTCCAACATACCATTCCCACCTTCACAAACAAGGGCAATGTGTTCCCAACATGGATTTCACACCAGACATAACTGTCCATTTTGCTGTGTGTGTGTGTGTGTGTGTGTGTGTGTGTGTGTGTGTGTGTGTGTGTGTGTGTGTGTGTGTGTGTGTGTGTAGGGATCCCATTCTCTTAATCGACAACACAGTTTGTCGAGTAACAGAAGATCAAACCCACTTCAGCAAAAGTGCACAATATCGAAAGTGCACTTTCACATAAGCCGGTTACAGTGGGGATAAGGAAATATACATGGGGGGTGCAGGGGGGCTTGGCCCCCTGCATAAACAGTTTCAATTTAATTGTTTGTTTTTTTGACAATCTGCTTTAGTGAAAGTGCACTTTCGATGATGTGCACTTTCGCTGAAGTGGGTTCTATCTTCTGTTATTTGACAAACTGTGTTGTCGATAAAGAATAGTAGACCCATGTGTAGATATATATTTTGAGTTGTATATATATCTATATATATATATATATATATGTGTGTGTGTGTGTGTGTGTGTGTGTGTGTGTGTGTGCGTGTGTGTGTCTGTTTATCTGTAGACATACATGTACATATAGTTAAAACAGCTCAGACATTGAAATGTGACCAATAAAGGCAGCAAAAATAGAACAAATCAAAAGAAACAGCCTTGGTCACTCACAGCAGGTAAAATAAAAAAGTTTATTAAAAAGTTAGCGCTTTCAGGGTTTAACTAACCGCTTCATCAGACATATAATATCAAAGTAACACAGCATCATTTAAAACAATCTAATTAATGACATCATAGGAATAATCAAATTCTTAAAGGCATAATACCATTACATATAAAAAGCTACACATCAGTACTGTTTCCACAATCAATGTCTCAATGGTCTCAATGGTCTGTAGTTTAAAAAAGGGGGAAATAGTACTGATGTGTCATTAATTAGATTGTTTTAAATTATACTGTGTTACTTTGATATATATCTGATGAAGTAGTTAGTTAAACCTGCCGTGAGTGACCGAGGCTGTTTTCCTTGATACATATACATATATATATATATATATATATATATATATATATATATATATATATATATATATATATATATACGGGGTGCATTCAAACATCAGCTCTACACTCTCTAACTCTCCTTCCTCCATAGCTGCACTGTTCTGTCTTGCTACAACACAGACAGGTGTCACAAGTGGACACAGCCTAACATTAGGGAGGTATATATAAGGACAGATTGCAGGTAAGCCTATTACACACCTATGGCATTTGTGCATGCTACATTACACGTTAACATGACTGTCATGCAAGTGGTGGGGTCTGAAACTCATGTGTCTATCATAACGGCATTACTTCCACCACCAGCTATTTGCCACTCTAATATACATGTCTTGAGGTAAAGAACACACACTATGATGGCTTATATCTTGTCATTCATTGCTGATCTGCACAGCTGACAGATATGGCCCACTGCCCACAGGGACAGACACTATTGTCCATAGCAGTTGTTCAGCAGGACATCATTACAACAACAACTCATAATGGCACATATAAATCTTTCCACATCACCTATCCCATTATTATAGACCAAGCACTACATTCAGTTACATGCATATATGTTTCACATACCTGTTGTAGGATTGTCATCTCTTCTGAATGCAATTGTATGTGTCCCCTTAGATATGTAGGGTTGTTTGTAGATTTAGTTTGTGTACATACTTTTTGTTTTCCTGTTTGTTTTATTTTTTTATTTTTTTTTCTCTCTGTCTCTCTCTCTCTCTACTGCAGGGGTTGAGCTGCTTTGAATAGATTGGAGCATGGATTTTTTTGTAGGTGATGCACATGATCAGGTGATGGCCACTGCACCAATCAGTGTTCACCACTTGCTACTTGCATGCAGCCAGCTGTGTAGTAATTCCAATTACCACTGTCATGGCAACCCACTACTATAAATTACTAAATCATGTGAGTGTTGTCCCTTTACCTTTTCTGTATGCAAGACATCCTTTCTGTGTGTGGGCAGCAGTGTTACAGACAGCAGGTAGCAATACCTCTTACAACAGGACTTGCAGACACAGGCCAACTACATATTTGTATAAGGTTCCAGACCTACGGACAGTGTGAGTAGTGTTGTTATATGCATTGTATATCACTAGTTTTACAGGGTTTGTGTGTACATACTAGTTTAGCATGGAATGCAGTATATCTGCATAGCTCTCAGCTGTGGGCCTATCCAGATGATGGCCAGAGGATTGGCTTTTATGTTTTGCTGTTCACCACACAGGTCTTGTCCCAGGTATATCAGTGGCAGTCTGTCTGTTGAGTGCTATTAGTACATGGCTACATCCATTTGTGTTTCTCACTTCATATTCCTGAATAAGGGTATGTTGCAACCAGTCCTGTAACACCAGCAACTTTCACAGTGTATAACAACAATATTGCAAATATGGCCCTGTGTTCCAGCCTCTGTCCTACACCTATATACTAGGCTTTGTCCATATGTCATGCAGTAAGAGGTTGTTAAGTAGTGGCCTATCATTATGTTGTGCTGGCATTCCTGCTATCATTCCAGTGATGTTGTGGACCCCCACACATATTGTGGGGTAGGGTCCATATATATGTGGGCTACAGCTGGACAAAACGTGTATGTCCTTGTACAGTCCAGAGGTCAGTGTATGTTACACTGTTATATGCCCTTGTAAGTCATTCTATGAGGGATGGGTATGCACCATATATAATGTAGGCTGTTACAACATGTGAGGGATATCAGTAGTAAGACACCTTAAGGTATATGGCTGTAAATTTTCATACATTTCACCTTGGGAACATTGGTGGGCTAGTGCTTATTGTCTTACAGACAGTTCTGTTTGTCAGTGTGATAGTGATGTTTTAAGTTAAGCATTGTTATGTGTCAGATACATATTCATTGTGACAACTTAATTCTTCTCCCCCTAGGGGTTGAGTACAGAGTGTAATTGGAGGCTGCTGAACTACATCTTACTGTTGATTGATTCTCATCTTCCAGGCCAGTGTTTCTTTACTGTTGTACTACCTGAAGGTCTTGGCCTGGACAGCAACATATTATATGCTTTCAGATTACTGTATAAAATGTTTTGCTTAAAAGTTGCATTAAACAGTTAGTATGTATTTCAAACACCTAACTGCTATATGAAATGGCATATACAACTGAAATAGTACACAAATAAACATTTCATATGTATGTAAACCTGTGTGTGGTGCCATATCCTTTGACTTCTCTGTGGGTATATGTTTCATGCAATAATTGTCTTTTGTATGAGAAACTCACGCAATGTCCATTTTAAAAGGTGGCAACTCTAGGAATACTGGCTGTTCAATATGCTGTTCACCCTCTAAATATGTATCTTCCCATATATATCTATATGTAGTAATATATGCATATGTGTGTGTATGTGTATATGCATATATATATGTGTGTGTGTGTGTGTGTGTGTGTGTGTGTGTGTGTGTGTGTGTGTGTGTGTGTGTGTGTGTGTGTGCGTGTGTGTGTGTATATATACTGCATGATGTGTTCAATATTACGTTATCGAAAGATAATGTAATCGAACGCTCAAAACATCGAAATGGCCACATATTGAAGCTTTTATTGTGGGGACTGCCCCCCCAAATATATATTCCAACTCCGTGATCACGCTACAGTGAGGAAAGGGCAAATATCCTAATCTGTTCCTTGTAAAATCTGTATGTCATTAAGGATTCAAGTCACTAAACAGCAACAGACAGCTGAGCTTCAGACTTCATATCTTTCTGAAAATGCATGGCAATGCAGAATGTGTTATTCTAGCAACTTTGAAAGTTTCTAAGAACAATATTTAAAATCTGTTCTTGATTTGTGGTTTTGTTTGCAAGCACAGGGTCACAAATTTGCTAGCCAGTTTGACAGGTGTGGGCCCAAGACCAGCTTGTGCTGTTATTATGTGGCACCTTTTAACCATCTGTAGTTCAAGCAGTTAGTGGCTCAGTAGAGGTGAAAGATAACTGCATGCAGTTGTATTAGTGGCACAGAATGATAAACACCTGACTACAGCCTATTCATCTCAAGTTTATGTAGTGGTTTTCAGTGCTTGGCACATGAATGTGGGGGGAACCTGCTGATCCAGGGGAAGGGCCTGTGTTTCTCAAATGGTATGAGCCATGTTCTAGTGAGATGACTTTTATTTCTGCAGAGATTGTGCTTATTGACTGATATTGGTGGACTGTAATGATAGATGTCTGAGTGGCCTTTTATGGCTGAAATGGGTAGTTTCATCAGTATTACTTTATAAGTTAATGTTATATACATTTTATTGCTGCTTTTACTCTAGTTCTGGCATTGCCCATCTCAATATGTAGGGCAATATTTCTGACTTATTGTATTTGTTTATTTACAGATACAACAGTATGCTGCAGCATTTAGGTCAATAAATAGTTTTGAGCACGTAGTCAAAACATGTTTGGGTGGGATGAGAGGCTTAGTGACATATATATATTATTGCTGATTTTTGGCATTGCTCAACCAGATATTTTTGACAACATTTCTGCCTTTTTTACTTATGTGTCTTATTGTAACCAGAGGGGTGGTTAGGTGAGATAAAATGAATTACTACTTTTAGAGTAATTCTTACATGGATCAACCAGATAATTTAGATATTTCTGACTTAGTTGTTTCTGTTTCTGATTCTACTCAGTGGTTGGCTGCATGAGATAAATGTTATTACTTACAGACTAGTACCAGCATGGAGCTACCATATATTTTGGGCAATATTCCTGGCTCTTTTACTACTGTGTAGAATTTAGGTGGGAGGAAGTGCTCAGTAATATATACGTTATACTAATTTTACTGAATTACTCTGGTCTTCTCCTAACAGATGATACTGAGTCTGTGTTATATAACACCTGCACAAAGTAATATAATAAATGCCTACTCAACAGGTTATATGCAGCAATTATCACCTGTGTCTGAGCATGCAGAACTTTGCAGTAATAAAATGCAGGTAATTATCACATTAACATTAAGGGCAGTTACAGTATAACACTGAGTCAGTCTGGCATGTCAGGTAAAACTCTCAGCAGCTGTCACTGTTATTCACATAAGTAGAAGTCGTTATCACATTGATGAATTCACAAGCCAGATTTGGGTTTCTGTCTATGTGGAGGCATTTTCAGCCCCCCCCCCCACCAGTTTGTTTCTCTCATTTTTACAATTTGTTGTATTTTGACACACAGTACTGTACCCATTGTGATTACATGGTTCATATTTTTGTGACTTGCCACAGCAGACCTGACACCTAATTGGGAAACTGATCATGATAGTGAGGATGAGGTACCACTTGCATTCCTAAGGAAGGGTGGCACACACACCACTGGTCACCAAGTGGATTTTGATTTTGATACAGACGGCGAATTGCCTTTATTTGTGTTCAAGAATGCGCATGGTATCACTGACACACCTGTGAAGTCCTCCGCAGTCCAGGACAGTGCAAGTGCTAACAAGGGCATGGATGTGCCGCCCACTGTACATGAGGTTCAGAGTAGTCCAGAGTATGTTCATAGGTTCATAGGTAGGTACTAGGCTATCGGCCTTAGGGCCTATACAAGCCTAGCCAAAAGGGTACCCTGGCTTTCGCCACCCAAGAAAATTATTTTCCCATGCCCCTGTCGAGCAGAGCCAAAGAGGTGATCCCCGGGGTGAATTTCCTATTTCCCATCTAATCATCAAGATTTCTATTGAAGACTGCTAATGAGGAGCTTTGTTTGATATAGATAGGTAGTTTGCTCCAGAGTATGGGAAGTCTCTGGGACAGGAATCTACCCCTCCAGCATGTTCTGTTTATTGTGGTGACAAGGTTTAAGTCCCTAGATCGTGTAGCTCGGAGGGATTGGGATTTCTTTAAGTGGAGCATGTCCAACAGCTCTGGGTTTGACATAGCTTTGTATGATAGGCAGAGATTGCCTCTGAGTAAGCGATATGTGATAGAGACGGTCTGCGTAGGGCATCTGTTTGAGGCTAGTAATCCTCTTTGTGAGGTATTTATGTGGCCTTTCCAGTTGTTGTAAATGTCTTGTGAGGTACATACCAAAAGGGGTGTTGTACTCTATAATGGGTCTAATGAGTGATGAGTAGAGGGGAACAATGACCTCTTTTTTCCTGGATGAGAAACCATTTGTGATGAGGTGTGCCACATAGAAGGATTTTCTGACTACTGCGGCGATTTGATTATCAAAGGAGAGACTACTGTCCACCTGTGTCTCAAGGTCTCTTATCACACTTTCGGTGTTAAGTAGACTACCACCTATTTGGTAGCTCATGGGTACAGAGTTTTTACCAAAGGGGATGACAATGCACTTTTTGGCATTGAGCTTGAGGCCATGGCTTTGACACCAGGCATCTGTCTCAGTGAGGCCCTTTTGTAGGATGTCCTCATCATTAGGGAGTTTCAATTATGGCTCCTAGTTTGCAGTCATTTGCGAACTTCATTAGTCAAAGACCTTCTGTGTTAGCCTGTCCTTCAGAAAAGTAGATACCAAACAGGAAAGGACCCAGGACTGAACCCTGTGGCACTCCACTTGTCACTGGTCTGACGTCAGATTTGGAGTCAGCTACTTTCACAGTGTGGGTTCTGTCAGTGAGCCAGTTGGCAACCCATCTTGTGACATAGGGATTTATACCTAGTTTAGTGAGTTTATCTATAATTCCAGAGTGGCACACGGTGTCAAAAGCCTTGGTGAGATCTAGATAGGCTGTGTGAACCACCTTACCCTCATCTATGGCTTTGGTGACTGCTTCAAAGAAGTCAATCAGGTTTAGGAGACATGATCTGCCTTTTACAAACCCGAACTGGGTGGGGTCCAGAGTTTGGAGATTACCATTGTCTTTGTTTATAAGTTCCATGATGATACGTTCCATGCCCTTGCAGATCAGGCTCGTTAGGCTAATGGGGCGATAGTTCCTGGGGTCCATGGTGGCTCCTCCTTTGTGGAGTGGGATAACTGTCGGTGTGCGCCATTCAGTGGGCACAAAGCCTGAGGTGAGGCTATGATTGAACATGGTGCTTAGATGGGGTGCCAGTTCATTCTGTAGTTCATGTAGAATGCAGCCTGGGATGTTGTCAGGTCCCATGGATGCTGTGTTTTTGGCTTTGGAGAGTGTGGTTTTTACCTGTGCAGATGTGATTATTGTATTGTATTATTGCATTGTATAGCCTGTTTCGTTTCCCACCTTTCCTAGCCAGTCCATATCCCAGGCTTTGCTTGTCTCAGGACTTTATTTTCTGTGTTCAGAGCTATCCAGACCTTGCTGTGGTAGAGGGAAGTCCTACTGCTTACCAGTGGAAGTGGTGAGCATTGTACTGCCTATCTAACGCTAGAGGAGTGGTTTCCAGCTCTGAAATTGTAATTTTATTATCCTTTTTGGGCTGATTTCTATCCCTTTCAACTTTCTGGCTTAAAAATGTGTGTGTTTGCCCATTTTTCACATCATGCAGCACTGCGAGGCTACAGTTAAACTATTCCAGGTGCCAGGAAGTCTGCTCTTCAAATTTTCCCTTAGAACTAGCTGGTTTCTTAGTAGCAGCACTAACATCTGAACCCCTGTGACTAGCACTTGTTCTAGAACCTGCTGGAAAGCACTAAGAAGCCTGAAACTGATACAAGCACTCAACTCTCCTTGCCAATAAGGAGAAATTAATCGTAGACACTAAACAGCCTATAATTGCAAAGTACCTTGCAAAGGTAAGGGAAAACAGCTCTTAAACTTTACAAACAAAACACCTAAACAGGCATGCCTAAGGGTCAGCTTCCGGTGATTTCTCCTGTCCACCTGGTGAATCTGGGTATACTGGGGTAATGCGGAAACTGCCTCATGTACACAGACAATCCTGTCCTCCTACCACCCAACACTACAACCTGCAATAGATGCACTTACATAGCCAAACTGGAAGCAAAACTCTCTCTGGCCAAGATTGTGCTAGACAATCAAGAGGAGAAGGTTAACACCTGCACTACTCCTCAAGCAACTCATAGCCCTTCAAAACCCACACCATTAACACCCACACATAGCAACACTAAACCCATATATGCGGAAGCCCTTAACATTAACCTGCCCAAGCAACAAGGACCTCCGAAGCTGAAACGCAAACAAACACCAGTCACAACCAAAGTGACACATAGCTCACAACACCAGTGTGCCACCCAACAACAGCCCCTAAGGCAAGACAATGTACCCAACACTTTAGTCATAGGTGACTCTATAGTCAGGCACACTAATGTCCCACTCACCAGGCTGAACAAGGAGAAAATTACAGTCAGCTGCCTGTCGGGTGCCAGGATCCGCCACATAACGCATGCACTCAAGTCACTCCACAACAAGTACAAATATGACTCTGTCATTGTCCATGCTGGAGTGAATGACTTGAGATGTACCTCCCTGAACTACATGAAAAGAGACATGGAAGAGCTCTTGGATCATGTGGCCCAGGCAGGTATGACCCTAGGCCAGAGTAGCATCGCCCAGAATGATACCACAGTATAAGGACAGAATGATTGACTTCAACAATTGGCTAAGCTTCTGGTGTCATTTTAAGGGGATCCAGTATCTGTCTGCCTGGGAAGACATGATCGACAAACCACAATGCTTTGCCAGAGATGGTCTGCACCTGTCACCCCTGGGATTCAGGTTACTGGCTAAAGCTCTTGCCACCCCTATAGTGCCCTTTTTAGGCAAGGTTCAAAGGATAAAACCACCACCATAACAGATACAAGCATGCAAAATCTGAAGGTAATGCTACTCAATGCTAGAAGTCTAAACCTCAAAATGCACTCTCTCTCGAGGCACTTTTAAAAATGGAGAACATCGATATCTGTGCAGTAACTGAGACCTGGTTCAAGGCTCCAGAGAGCACTCCTGCAATACCAGGCTTCAACTCTTACCACACTTTTCGGCCACAAAATCAAGACCGAAACACTAAAGGTGGAGGACTGTCCATATTCACCAAGGATATTCACACCTCCAGGCTAGTTGCCCAACACAATGCATCTGAAATTCTCCAGGTGCAACTACCACTAGGTAAGACTGCAATCCAAATTGTAGCTTGCTACAGATCCACCACCATGCCCTAAGATTCTCACTACACCTTTCTAAACATACTGGAAAATATTAAGATACAACCAAACACCCTAATACTGGGTGATTTCAACTACCCTGCCATTAACTGGGAAAACTACTTGGGTACCAACTCCTTTTCCCAACGGTTCTTGGAATTCATAAATTCCAACGTCCTGGATCAACTAATCCATTGTCCCACCAGGGGCTCCAATATCCTAGACCTGGTCATTACTAACATGGGAGATAGATGCTCCACACCAGTGGTCACCCCCTCATTGGTCAGGTCTGACCATAAGCAAATCACCCTTGACATCCACATCCCACCCCCACCCCCAGTAAGGAAACCTCCTTAAATAACTTCTCCAAAGCCAACTTCATGCTACTGAAGTCAGAAGTGACAAACTTCACAACACACCTATGCAGACGGGATCTGAAAGTTCGACTGCAGAATCCTACACTAAGGCACTGTATGAGCACATCCACTCGTGCATGAATCGTGCCATCCCAAATAGAACCAAGATGCTCTTCTCCAAAAAAGGAAAGCCAATCTGGTTGTCCCCTGCTATAAACAAACTATACAACAGAAGGAAGAAACTGTTGCAGAAAAGAGGAAAATCCCAGGATGCAAAAAACTCCCGAAGCTGAGATCCCTCATAAAATCCTCAAAAGCTAGTTACGAAAATAAAATTGCCAAAGATTCCAAAGACAACCACAAGGCATTCTATAGTTATGTCAAGAATCTAAATGGCAACGCTCAGATCTGCTCTGAGCTACAACAGAATGGTATTAAATATACTGATCCCAAGGATATTGCCAATATCCTGGCAGATCGATTAAGTGCCAACTTCACCCCCCTCTCACCCCCTAAAGGGCCCATCTCAGTACCAAAAGATTGCCAAATTCTGGTAATCACGGCCACACAGGTAGAAACCGCACTCTCCAAAGCTAAGAATACAGCATTCATGGGACCAGATGACATCCCAGGCTGTGTACTACATGAACTACAAAATGAACTGGCACCTCACCTAAGTGTCATGTTTAACCATAGCCTCACCTCAGGCTTTGTGCCTACTGAGTGGCGCACAGCTACAGTTATCCCACTCCACAAGGGGGGATCCATCTTGGATCCCGGGAACTACCGTCCCATCAGTCTGACAAGCCTGATCTGCAAGGGCATGGAATGCATTATCATGGAACTTATAAACAAAGACATTGGAAAGCTTCAAACACTGGATCCCACCCAGTTTGGGTTTGTGAAGGGCCGATCTTGTCTCCTGAATCTGATTGACTTCTTCAAATCAGTCTCCAGAGCTGTGGACGAGGGTAAGGCGGTCCACACAGCTTATCTGGACCTCGCCAAGGCCTTCAACACCATCCCCCACTCTGGAATCCTAGATAAACTTACTAAGCTGGGCATAAATCCCTACATCACTCAATGGGTTGCCAACTGGCTTACTGATAGAACCCAGACTGTAAAAGTAGCCAACTCCAAATCCAGCTCCAGACAAGTAACAAGTGGAGTACCTCAGGGATCAGTCCTGGGACACTCTTGTTTGGCATCTACTTCTCTGAAGTACAGGCCAACACTGGCAAACAAAGTTTGCAGATAACTGCAAACTGGGAGCCATTATTGAATCCCCAAATTATGTGGATATTCTACAAAAGGACCTTACAGAAACAGATGCCTGGTGCCAGAGCCATGGGCTCAAGCTTAATGCCAATTAATGTATAGTTATCCCCTTTGGAAAAAAACATGTACCCATGAATTACCATATAGGTGGCAGTACACTAAACATCGAAAGTGTGATGAGAGACTTAGGGACACAGGTGGACAGTGGTCTCACTTTCGATAACCACATCGCCACAACAGTCAGGAAATCCTTCTATGTGGCACACCTCATCACTAAGGGCTTTTCATCCAGAAAAAAGGAGGTCATTGTCCCACTGTACTCATCCCTCATTAGACTCATTATAGAGTATAATGTCCCGTTTGGTATGTACCGCACAATACATCTGCAACAGCTGGGAAGGCCACAGAAATACCTCACTAAAAGAATCACAGGCATAAAGCAGATGCCATACGCTGACTGTCTAAAAAAAAACTCCAGCTATACTCTGTGGCATATCGTCTACTCAGAGGCGATCTCTGCTTAACATACAAGGCCATGGCAAACCCTTAGCTGTTGGACATGCTCCACTTAAAGAAATCCCAATCCCTCAGAGCCACACTCTCCAGGGATCTAAGCCTTGTCATCACAATGAACAAAACATGCTGGAGGGATAGGTTCCTGACCCGGAGACTCCCCATACTCTGGAATAGACTGCCCATACACGTCAAGCAGAGCGTCTCATTGGCCCTCTTCAAAAGGAACCTTGATGATTGCATGGGAGATGGGAAATTCACCCCGGGGATCATGTCAGTCACCATGCTAGACAGGGGTCTAGAGAAGTAAATATTGTGGGAAGAAATATCCAGGGAATTGTTATGGCTAGGCTTGTATAGGCCCTAGGGCCGATAGCCTAGTACCAACCTATGAACCTATGATTACAGGAACTTTGCATTCTTCTGGTATAGAGATGGGCCCTTTAGGGGGTGAGAGGGGGGTAAAGTTAGCACTGAACCTGTCTGCCAGAACGTTGTCAATATCAGTTGGTTCTGTATATTTAGTGCCATTGTGCTGTAACTCAGAGCAGATCTGAGTGCTGCCATTGAGATTCTTAACATGCTATAGAATGCTTTGTGGTTGTCTTTAGAATCAGTGGCGATTTTGTTTTCGTAACTAGCTTAGGAGGATTTTATGAGGGATCTCAGCTTCTTACTGAGGCTGGTCAGGGAGTGCTTCCAGTCATGGGATTTTACTCTTTTTTGCAACAGTTTCTTTCTTCTGTTGTAGAGTTTGTTTATGGCAGGGGACCACCAGATTGGCTTCCTTTTTTTGGAGGATAGCATCTTGGTTCTGTTAGGGATAGCACGATCCATGCACTCGTGTAAGTGCTTATAAAGTGCATTTGTGTAGGATTCAGCAGTTGTACCTCTATTGTCCATCTGAATGGGTTTTGTGAAGTTTGCCACTTCTGTCTTAAGAAGCATGAAGTTGGCTTTGGAGAAATTTTTTACGGTGGTTTCCCTAATGGGGGGTGAAGGCGAGATGTGGATGTCTATGCTGATTTGCTTGTGGTCGGATCTGACCAATGAAGAATTGACTTTTGGTGTGGAACACCAGTCGCCCATGTTGGTACTGACCAGGTCTAGGATATTGCTGCCCCTGGTGGGGGTGTGGATAAGTTGATCCAAGGTGTTGAGCAAAAGAGTTGGTACATGAGTAGTTTTCCCAGTTAATGGTGGGGTAGTTGAAATCGTCTATTATTAGGGTGTTGGATTGTATCCTAATATTTTCCAGTGTATCAAGAAATGAGGAGTGGGAATCCTGGGGCATGGTGGGGGATCTGTAGCAAGTTACAATTTGGATTGCGGTCTTGCCCAGAGTTAGTTGCACATGGATAATCTCGGATGCATTATGCTGAGCAACTAGCCTGGAGGTGTGGATATCCTTAATGAATATGGACATGCCTCCACCTTTATTGTTTCAGTACAGGTTAGGTGGCCGAAAGGTGTGGTATGAATTATAGCCTGGTAATGCAGGGGTGCTCTCTGGAGCCCTGAACCAGGTCTCTGTCACTGCACAGATATTGATGTTCTCCATTTTAAGGAGTGCCTCGAGTGAATGCATTTTGAGGTTTAGACTTCTAGCATTGAGTAGCATTACCCTCAGATTTTGCTTGCTTGTACCTGTTACAGTGGTGAATTTGTCATTTGAACCTTGCCTAAAAAAGACACTATAGGGGTCGCAAGAGCCTTAGCCAGTATCCAGAATCCCAAGGGCGACAGGTGCAGGCCATCTCTGGCAAAGCATCGTGGTCTGTCAGTCATGTCATCCCAGGCAGACAGATACTGGAGCCCCTTAGAATGACATTAGAAGCTTAGCCAATTGTTGAAGTCAATAATTTTGTCCTTGTACTGTGGTATCATTCTGGGAGATGGCAGGATGCTACTCAGGGCTAGGGTCATACCTGCCTGGGCTACAAGATTGGAAAGCTCCTCCATGTCTCTTTTCATGTAGTCCAGGGAGGTACATCTCAGGTCATTCACACCAACATGGACAATGATGGAGTCATATTTGTACTTCTTGTGGAGTGACCTGAGTGCATGCGTTATGTGGCAGATCCTGGCACCTGACAGGCAGCTGACAGTAACTTTCTCTTGTTTAGCCTGGTGAGTGGAACATCAGTGTGCCTGACTATAGAGTCACCTATGACTAGAGTGTTGGGTACGTTGTTATGCCTTATGGGCTGTGGTTGAGTGGCACACTGAGTTTGTGGGCTATGTGTCATTTGGGTTTTGTTGGGGGGGTGGAGGTTGCTTGCGTTTCTGGTTTGGAGGGCACTGTTGCTTGAGCAGATTTTTATTGAGAGCCTCAGTGAATGTAGGTGTGTGTTTTTTGTTGCTATGTGTGTGTTTTGGTGGTGTTGGTTTTGAGGGACTATGTGATGAGTGTGGTGTGGTGCAAATGTTTACCTTCTCCTCTTGACTGTCTAGTCCAGTCTTGGGTGAAGAGAGCTTTGCTTCCAGTTTGGCTATATAAGTGCATCTCTCACAGGTTGTAGTGTTGGGTAGTAGGAGGAGATGGTTGTCTGTGTACATGAGGCAATTTCTGCATTGCCCCAAGATGCCCGGATTCATCAGGTAGACAGGAGAAAACACCAGGAGCTGACCCCTAGACATGCCTGGATAGGTGCTTATTTATTAAGTACTAAAAACTGTTTTCCTCTAGACAAGTGAGGAAAATTGAGTGGATTGGGATGAAGAAAATCCACTAGATCTGAGTCAAAGTAGCTGTTTGTCAAGCAAGGATATGATTGTGCCTCACCAATGAATGTCTGTTAGTACTTCACTAACAAGTTCATTCAATACAGTTGGTACTGACACTGATGAGAGAGCACCATATTTCAGTAAATTAACTTTGCTAGGGAACATGTCAATGTGCTAGGTAATCCCTCATTTTGAAGACAGTATTAGTACTTACTACATGGTAAAAGAACTATGTCTATATGCTGTACACATGTAGAGATATCACAGTTTGTTTAGTCTTGTAGGATTATGAAAATTATACATTTGCAATATTTCTCATTCTTATGCGTTTATCTTTGCAAGGGAGCATGGTGACGACACAAATGAGGCATCATTTTGAAGCTGACATTGAACCACACAACTTGTGCACTGATATGTAGTCTGTCTGTTACAGGTGATGAGGTATTATTCTTTGTTTATTTATCAGTTATGAGAAATATTATATTAATCATATTTCTGTGAATATCTCTGAAAAGGAGCATCACACAGTAATGGTTAAGGTCACATTTTAAAGCTGACACTCATACAAACAAATTAATTAGAAATTGTGTGGGTCTACATGATACATTCAACAAGATATTGTGATTTGTTTTACCAAAAAGATAAAAAATATGCATAATATCGGCATTCCTAGGCAAATATGTAATAATGATTTAGATACACACTATCAACATTTACACTGTTGGAAAGGCCAGTGTCTGCTGAACAACATTCGCTTTTACATTTTTAGTCTAGCTCTTATAGTTAGTTATGAACATTTGTTTTCTGTATGGTATTACAAATGGATTTTCTGAAAATGAGCTCAGGCTGCACTGTTGTTTCTATGGTGGAAGTAAGCAGGCAGCATTTTCTGAGCTGCTCCGGTGTGAATGAGTTAAGTATTTTTTTGTAACCAATAAAACTTGGGTTTATTACATCTTATTTAAAACATGACAAAAATGCAGACCAGAATATGTTACAGAATATGTTACTGGAAGAAATATGCAGCATTTCTTAGTACTGTCAGTCTAAATAAATGCTGAGATCCTGAATGAGAGAGCATGGTACTATACTTTCAGCTGCTGGAGCTACAGAGTTAATTATGGGGAAGAAAAAAAGCTTAGCTAAAAAAAAATAAACTTATGCCAGTATGGCCATCCCCAAAAGATCATGTTGGTTTAAAATAAAAATATAACGATGGTAATAACTATGCATAGTTTTCCATGGATATTACTATATTAGATATTAGGGAAACGTGCTGACTCTGTGGGAACATGGGTGAAATTCTTGGCTAGGCTTATAAGGACCTCCTGACTGATAGCCTAGTATAGTCCTATGAACCTATTTCATAAAAGATCAATATAAGATAAAAATGTATGATTTCTTTTAAATTTCTAACCCTAGTGTTGCTTTAGACACTGTTTACACATCACCCCTGAAAAAAATGCAGTTGTCCCCAGTAGATGTACAAGGTTAACAGGAAAAAACAACTAAATTGAATGATGGCATGAAATATATCATGTAAGTATATGTTCTCAAGACTTGTGCTATAAAACTAACAGGTATTTTCATAAATTATAGGTGAAGGTATCCTTTTAGCCTATTTTTCTGATTATGTGATTTAGGGCAAAACATTTTATCTCCTTGCTAGAAATGTTTTTCCTTAAGAAAAGCAGGGTAAGTAATGTCTGAAGAGCTGTTATATAAGTGTCAACAGACCATGCCATTTCGGCAGACTGCACAGAAACCCATGGTGGACAGCTGAAAATTAATCCAAAATGGAATTACAATTGCAGTAGCCTGGAGGGACATATTAACATTCATCTTATAAATAAAGTATGAACTAAAACCTCTTCAAAAGAAGCAGTGCTAACTCCCTATTTATTTATTTTTCTTGTTTATGTCTCAGAAATGTTGCCAGTCTTCTTATTACAATTTCAAAAATATACTGCCATCAATATTTTTAAAGTAATATAATAATAATGACTATTTATAGACTACAGTGAACTCAGACTACTAATTAATTCCATACAGAAAAATAACTTGAAGTGAACCAGACACTCTTAGGTCCAATATCTTTATTTATTTCTGTTTGTTAATTGGGTAAGTGAGCTGGTCTTCTAGCCCTTTTCAATCATGATTTGGATACCTTTAGAGGTGCAGCAAGTAGAAAGGTAATAGTTGGAGTGTATATTGCAGTAAAGGAAAAATGCAAAATGACATTAAGATCGGAATTTATACAAGATATCTAAAAATAACATCTGAGTTATATAACCCAACAATATAAAAAAATCAGCATTGCAATAAGATATGAAAGATCATAGATGACACTAATATCTAAAAGCATTTATGTTTTAAGTTGTATACACATTACATGCATGAGATATAATGCATTGCATACAGAAATGATGAATAACGGATAACTGGTGCCAGAGCCATGGCCTAAAGTTAAATGCCAAAAAATGCATAGTCATACCCTTCGGGAAAAACAAGGTTACCCCTAGCTACCAAATAGGTGGCAATCCACTGAGCACAGAAGAAGTTATCAGGGACCTGGGGACCCAGGTTGATAGTAGTCTGTCATTCGACACCCATGTAGCTAAAGTAGTTAGGAAGACCTTCTACATTGCCCACCTTATCATGAAGGGATTCTCATCTAGATCAAGGGAGGTCATAGTCTCCCTATACTCATCACTCATCAGACCAATGATTGAGTACAATGCCCCATTCGGAATGTATCTGACCCGACACTTGCAGCAGCTGGAGAGGCCACAAAAGTTCCTCACCAAAAGGATAAAGGGTCTCAAACATCTGTCCTATGCTGCCCGACTGAAAGAACTCCAGCTCTATTCAGTCGCCACGCTTGCTCAGAGGTGACCTTTGCCTAACATACAAGGCCATGTCAAACCCAGCTTTGATGAATATGCTTCACCTCAAACAATCTAGATCCGTCAGAGCCACAAGGGCGGGAGACTTAAACCTCGACACGGCTATTAATAGGACGTGCTGGAGGGATAGATTCATCACCCAAAGACTCCCTATGCTGTGGCATAAAATCCCGGTATATGTGAGGCAGAGCACCTCGCTGGCCTTGTTCAAGAGGAATCTTGACCAATGGATGGGAGATCGCAGATACACCCCAGGGGTTACCTCAGTGTCACTGCTCGACAGAGGCACAGCTAAATAATGGGCATAGTTTCTCCAAACTAAAGGGGTGGCGTAAGCCACAAAACTATGGGCTAGGCTTATAAATGCCCTCGGGCAGATAGCCTAGTATGAACCTATGAACCTATGAACCTATATGAAGCATCATTGATTACACATGATATAAGTATTTGACCAGAGTAGTAAGAAATGAGTTTTACCTTATTTTAGATATAATTTAGAAATAGAAAATATTTTATTATTTCCCTACCTCAGCACTACCTGGGGCCAAGTAGAATTATTTTGTGGCATTGAAAATATTCAAAAAGCATATAACACAGCATTCAATTTATCTTTCTTAAATGTATTACAATCTTATAGACTTTGCTATACTCCTGAAATAAGTTTATTCATCAGTGTTTTAAAGGTCTAATTTCTGAAGTCCTGGTACAGATACTTGCCTAAAACAAAGGCAGGATTTTGACATCTACAAGCTGACAATATTATAAAGCAAGCACAGTAAAATGGTCAGTGTGGGGTATTCATGACTGAAGTTATTAAAGAGTGTTCGCAAGAAATTGTGAAATAATATGACATGTTTTCCATTTTTTTTATTAATAATGTAAACATGGAGTGTGACACTACCATGTTGACAGTGGTATATTCAAGCAGTGGCATAAAACATGATGGCTAATATGAAGACATTCAGAAATATAAATGTTTGCATGGGAAAGCACTTATGAATATTGGCAATGTTTTCATATCTGCATTAATATGATAAAATGTGTGTGACCTGCTGTCAAACAAATGGTGCCATATTATTCATAATATAAAGCCACACAGTTTTGCTGCTGATACTTGCCATCTAAGAAGCAAAGGTTTTGCAGATTAATGTTGTTGCTTTTGAAATGCTGTGAAAAAATTATATGCCTGATTTGCATAGATTATGCAATATCACAAAACACCTTTGTCATGCATTGTTGAAAAGCCTTTGAACATGATCAGTTCTCCCAATGATATCTGAGACACATTTGCAAAGCTATAAATCTTTGATTGACTGTAACACTACTCATTTTTGGCGAATAAAATATAATTTTTCTTTCATAAATTTGCAAAGTGAGATCACCGCCACTAGACAGATCTTTGTTACTAACTGTATTGTGTAGCTCTATTGTCTAACAAATAGCTTTTGTATTTTTACATTTTTGAAACTCAAATAGTTTGTGAGATACTGCCCATTATATGAAGTGCAGTTTTCAATAGAGGATTTGGGAGGAAAACTCTCAGGAAGTAAAGAAGTCATTTTCTTGCATCAAATACGTCAGTAAGCAAGGGGATTAATTAACCTCCTGCTGCCCAAGATTGAATAAGTTAAGACTGACTTCCTGCATTCAAGTGCATGAAATAATAACAACTAAATGTGCTAAAATAAAAATATCTGCAGGTCCCTGCACTTAGCAAGAGTGTGGGATAAAAAAGCAGATGCATCAAAAGAGACACAACAACAAAAGATCCAAAGGGACCACTGGAAAAAATGGAGATATCTGCTGGCATGAGCCATTTAATATAGCAACAAACATGGAGTCTGGGCTGAGTAAGCTTGAACAAAAAATGGATCAGATGGACTCAGACATCATGAAAAAAGTGGTTGTCTGGAAGATTAAATGAAAAACAACAATTAAGGAATAGAGGCTATAGAAGAAGCCCTCAGTATCCATTGCAGTGATATCACCACACTACTGAAGGGGGAGGCTGAGATGATCGGAACGGAAGAATAGGAAGCGACCCCCAGAGGATAGAGTTATGAATCCAACAGACCTGGAAGGCAGGACTCAGTGAGAAAACTTGCATTTCATTGGAATCCTGGAGAAACTTGAGGGCACTGACTTTATAACCTCCATCAAGAAACAGCTGAATATTTGGATGAGATTATCACAAGATGAGCACCTCATTGAAAGGGCACATGGGGTCCATACTCTGCCTGCAGTAAAGTCTAGATTGTCTCATCCTATAATAATCAAGCAACAGTCATTTACACTCAAGAAGAAACTGCTGTCTAGTTTAAGGCAAACAGGGAAAAAACTTACAATCAGAGCTACAAGAGTCTTTGTGGAGAATGGCTATTTACAGCACACCAAAACCAGAAGAAATACATTATACCAGTATTCTGAGAATGGAGTACAGAGAACTTAATATTCCAGCTACTATATCCTGCAACCTTTTGGATTTTATTTCAAAATGGGCAGAAAACTTTTATGGACCCAGAATCAACCATAGGGGACCTGAAACAGCAAAGAAACAGACACCAGGAGGAGAGTGGTGACCAAATTCAGCAACCTGGCCCCTCCATACTCAGCAGGCATGGCCCTACACTGGCTAAGCCTTCTGCTGCTTCAGTGGAGGATGGAGGACAAAATGAAAATTAATAAGCTCCAGTCCAAACATCTCAGACATGCTTTAAGAAAAGGGCAAGGATCACATCCTGTAGAGTTGCTTGGGCAACATAATGATAAAAGTGCTATCAAACCAGGAGCTACAATACATCTACAGTTTTCACAACATGGTATAAAAACTTGGGTACCACTGTTCAGAATTGTCGTTATAAAAAAAGTTTCTAGTGAGGAGTAGAGGCTAAAAAAAGTTATGTGAGCATGCGAATGATTATGCTTCAAACAATTATCAAAGATCAACATGATTAATGTAATCCGTCATAGGCTTGGGTGCTGACAAATGTTAGAGTTATTGCTGTAGCCTGTTATCACCAAGCTGAATAGTTGGACATGTTTGCTGATAGCCAGGGGCTGGTCTTGTGACATGGGCTAAAGTTTAACTTGCTATGTTGTCAAAACTACTTCAAAGGTGAGAGAAGCTGATGACCACATGACAGAACACATAAAGGCTAATTCACCACACTGTTGGGGAAATCTTTAATGTGCTTGGTAATGTAGTCATACTAAAAAGCATTTGGAAAAATATTTATTGTCAGTGGATAAGAGAAAGACTTATGCACACTAAAATGAGCAAAAGCTTGCTGGACTGACGTGAGTTGAGACTGTCTTAAAGTCAAATGTCAAGCCTGTGAATTCTTAGCAGATGGACAAAAAAACAAAACAAACAAAAAAAAAACAATGTACATATTTTGGAGGATCCAAAGTGAGACAGTTATTTTTAAAGAATGTTTGCTGAAAAAATATATGTTTAAAGTGTTATTTTTGCTGCAATATGTTATAAATATAGTAGTGCTTTGATGAACAAATTTAGGGAGGCACAAGGGAGGTCTGTAATTACAGTCTAATGGGAGGAAAGTTCACCTGCAAAGGAAGAAAGAGAGTACGGCCATGATATAAGTGAGGATGCATGTGAACATATGAGAAGGGCTAAAACAGAGAGGAGAAAATTAACTGTCAAGGATTGACATACTCATAGTAATAACATAGAATGTAACTAAGCTGATAGCTGGGGATAAACAACTGAGAGTATGTGCTTGAATATGTTAAGAACACCAATGCTAACATTAATCTGTTACAAGAAACCCACTCAACAGAGCATCAGTCTGCAACAGAAAGAGATTTGGGAGAGGATATTACACCAAATTAGTGCAAGGAAAGAAAAGGGGGCATTATAGTATTAATATCAAAATAATCGCCCTTGGTAGTGGAAGACAAACTGGTGGATAAATATAGTAGATATGCAGCAGTCAGAGGTGGCCGAACAGGAAGGAGGTTGACACTGGTTCTTTTATATATTCCCCCAAAAACCTCCACCACTGATCTAAGGTAAATGCTTGCAGAGATACTAGCATATCAACAAGGATTTTTAGTAACAGGAGGAAACTGAAATATAGTCTTAGCAACTGGCATGTGTCTAGGGGACCTAGAAGAGTAACAATCCAACCCCTAGGAAATTTTCTTTAAAAAAATCTAAGTTGTTTGCAGTTGAAGATGTAGCAACAACTAATCAGATGAACAGTAATTACACTCTGTACGCTTCCTAGTATAAAAGATGAACCTGAATAGATAGAATCTATATATCCTCTGAACACCTGTGCCTAGTTCAAAGGATGCAAAGGCACCCAATAATTCTTCTTATACACTGGTGTATAATGTTAATAGATAACTTATGTGTTACTCTGGAAACTGTGTTACTGCCATTGCTCTGTATTAATACAGAAAAAGACATTAATGTATTTAAAAAAACTGTCTGTAAAATGTAGGCATTGAACTTACTGTTGTCAGAAAATAAGATAGTACTAATAAAAACAGTTTGAATATGTTAAATCCTAAATGATCTAAATAGCCCATATTTTTGATCAATTTGTAATGCATAACTGCCGTGTCTTCCTGTAGTGCAGCATAACTAGATATCTGGATTTTATTTCTCTTTCTAGTTGTTACAAACAGCAGTCATCTTTGAAATTTCTATATTCTGCATTAATTTTCAATGAGACTAATAATAAATTGAAGTCAATGTTCATAGCATAGTGCTGTTTGGAAATTCGCTTTCATTTTGTTAATATATATAATAAACTTTCTTTTAACCATGCTCTTCAAAAAAATATCAGCACCCAAATTTGCAATTTCCACACATTTTATTACATTTAACTTTATAATTCCCATACTGTTTATGCATTTATTTTGAAAAACAAACTAAGTCATTGTAGTTGTCATCTTTACAAATGTGCTTTCCTTACTGAATTCATTATTAAATTTAACATACGCTTGACTCTTTAGTCATTTGCTATTACATCCAATTTAGTATCATTGCATATCTAAGTATATATCTATATATCTACTAGTGAGTTGAATGCGAGTGTATTAGCAATTATGTTTGTGCATATAGCCAGAGATGTAGCTAGCCTATTTTTGTGCCCCCCAAAAGGTCTTCTCTTTGAACTTGAGGAAGAAGAAGATGAAAATTCTGTTATTAAAAAAAAATACTTTATAGTTACAGTCAAGTCAGTGTCTTTGCAGCATGGTCATCATACCTTTTGTACATATGTTGCTGTGTTGAAGACAAGATCATTACAATGATCAGTTTTGATGAACAGATGTACATGTTTAGTATTAATATTATACAAATACCAGATAACAGTGTACTTTAAAATATTAATAAATGACTTTCAACCAAAAGCTTCAATATTAATGTTTGAATTCCCCACATCCATATGAAATCCTCCCAGTATATATATCTTTCTTATATTCATGGAGGTAAATAAACTTTTTCTGTTCAATAATACTCATTTGCAGGACACATAATTAGTTGTACCTTCTTGTCTTGGTCTCCGTGCTCTTCACACTCACCCTCAACTCTCAGAGTTCTATTTATTAGTCATTAGTTTTTAGAACTTGCCTACTCTGTTTTTTCAGCTTTCATTTCCTGCAGCTGAAATGTTTTCAGCATATGAGACACTGCCAATTTTGCATTTATGAATAGTTGCATGCCAGATAAAAAATATTATTAACTTGTCTGGAAAAGTCACCTTGTACCTTAGTTTTTGCCATTTGAACCACTTTACGGCATCAGTGAATTGCAGTCTGGTTCAAAGAGCTCACCAGTAAATAAATCATGGCGACTCTCTACCATAAGGTGCTTTTCTGTTTGCCACAAGAGCCACAAAAGCATGTTTCGTCTTGTACCAATAAACAAACTATATCAAATGATCTTTGGTTTAGCAAAAGTCCTCTCTGTCAGCAATAAGAGTGATAAATATGCCTTTTCGATCCACAATGCCCTTTAATAAAGTCCTACACCATGCCCTTGCAGTCTCTTAGGCTAAAATTCCAGACTTTCTTCTATCACGTGAGCCCCATATTATTTTCTTTAATTGCAAACTTCTTGTTTCTATCTCCTTCCAGTGTTTTGCTAGTCGGCTTTAACTTACCCTGTTATGACTATCAGAGCTGTTTTCAAACACCATGCCTGTTGTGTCTGATTCTGAATGTGTATGGCTATAAAATACATTTTATCTCTTTAGCTAATTACAGTGACCTATCTCTGGTGATCTCTCTAATGGTGAAATGGAATAGTTTATCTTGAACCAGAAGGAGACTGTACATAAGACATTTCAAAACACAGTTCGGTCCTTGAGTGGTTTAGATAGAGGATGCTCAAGAGTTTGAACGTCCACAAGAAGCTGATTTACTTAAGAGTGGGGTGGGGGGACAGTCTACAATGTTTGTGGGCTTTGGTCTGATTTTTTTAGCAGATCACCTGGTGTTAATCACTGATGGAATTAGACAACACTGCTAGTTTGGTGCATCTGTTTGGTTTCATGGATCCATCTCAATTAAATGTTATATGCGACTGCTAGACAGATGACCACACTAACCGAAAGAAGAAAAAACCTGAGATACCTTATGGTCACCGATCAATTAATGTATAATTTTAGTCATTTCACCAATGACACTAGAAGTATCTTGTAGAATAACACTGGATTTAAATATTCAGTGTTATAACCTACTGAAGAGTAGGTTGAAGAAGGAAAGTAAAGTGCGAAAAATGTATGTTATTCTAATAATTTTAGCAAAATGTTTTAGCAGAACGTGTGCCATAATCATACCAAATTAATCTGATGAGGGAGTGACACATGCATAAAGAAAGGCTGCAGGGTATTCCTGTCTGATGCTGTAATACCACCTTAAGTGCTTAGTCCAGGGCAAACAGCTCTCCTAGTTCTTAGTCTGGGACAATCACATTTGGGGGAGAATCTCAGCAACCTACTGTTCAAATAAGACATCATCATGTGACCTAGCCAGACAATTCAAGTAGAACATTCTGTAACAGTGCTAAAAGTCCATCTCCAAGCTCAGTACATTTCCACAATGGCATACTCAGTAATATACAATTTTATACATTCCCTTTCATTACTACACTTTTGCTAAAAAAGCAAATACAGTGCATTTTTTTACCTTTATCTTGATTCAGCACAGCATTAGAACTGCTTTTTATGCATTTTTCGTTAAACATAAACAGATAATGACATTTTCCATGATTATTATAGCTTTCACAGTTCCACCTGAGAAATGACTAATTTAGTGACCACTGCCTTGGCAACACCAAAGCTCCATGTGTTGAGGGAAACAATTTGTTGATGTTAACTTTAGCACTGAGATATAGAATAGAAGTATTAGTTGCATTTACGGCTGGTTATCCTGTTGCATATTTTGTAAAAAAGGTTTAAACTGGGAGTGACATATGGCCTTGTAGGCACCAAATGTAGGGTTTCACAGGCATTTCACTACCATATTCTGTCATGCTGCTTTATACTTGGTTTTCAGTAGATGAACGTACATTTATACGTATATATATATAGATATATATATATATATATACAGTATATGTATATATATATATATATATATATATATATATATATATATATATATATATATATATATATATGGTTTTACTTCATAATCACGAATTGCTGAAATATTGAATTTCAGCAATTTATGTCCATGAAGCCGAAACTTCAAAATAACAAAACTGCATAAGCGCGAATAGGACTATGTTGAATTCACACTATGCATTTACGTTATCTTACGGAAGTGTTTGGCTACGATGGTGTCTGCAGTTTAAGGTGAGTGAGTGTGCATGAGTGTGTTTGTAACTTGTACGAGTGGGTTAGGGTAGGGAGGTGGAAGTATGTGTGTGTGTGTGTGTTGGCTGTGTGTGATTTTTTTTTTTTTTTTTATTTACTGTTTGTGCGATCTCGGAGGTAGTATATACAAGTAGGGAGGGTGTGGGGGTGCAGGGAGGCTTGCACCCCTGCATTGGTGTAGTATAGGTGTGTGTCTATGTGGTGTTTTGTTGTATGTAATTGTTTTGTGGTGTGGGTATTATGTGCTGTATGCTGTGTGTTCGATGTTGTGGTTTTGTGATTGTGAAGTGTTGGTGTTTTGATGGTTTCGGCTTTATACTGTCGAAATGCTGACATTCAATATTTCAGCATTTCGGCAATATGAAGTGAAACCGTGTATGTATGTATATATATATATATATATATATATATATATATATATATATATATATATATATACATACACACACACACACACACACACACACACACACACACACACACACATATATATATATATATATCACAATATAATTATATTCATATGAAAATAGAACCAAAAATAATATTCATTCTTATACTAAAGTAATGTCATTCTAAATGTCATAAAAATAAGCATATATACTTTTTGTGACAAACATACTTATACCTGAGATTCTGTTATTTGTTTGCCTTGCTGTTAAGTCAGGCAATATACTGACTAGTGATAACCACCCATGCATGTTGCTCTGTTAATGTTATAAGAATATTTTGCAAAAATATAGAGATACTGGCTGGTATTCATAGTCATCTTGAGAAGTAATCAAAATGATTGCAATATAACATGCATTCTTTACAAGACTGCTCCAATTCATAAGCTCTTCACACTGCCTATAAGCCATATTGTGCACTTTTAGGCAGTGATTTTCTGTACGCCACAATAAAATGTGATAGTCCATGGGTGATGTGTATTAAAATGAGCTTTCCAGCATGCTGCCGTGTTAGAAAACTTGCATAGGTTGAGATTCGTAGATGTCCATACTATGCAAATGCTGGGCAGGCCAGGGATGTATTGCAAATGCAGAAGTGTGCATGGAAATATGAGGCTGTAGTATGGAATGTCACATGGCAAAAATCCATAATAACAAAACTGTAGAAAACTAAAGTCCAAAGCAATGAAGGGTGAAAAAGCAAAGTGAAATTGTTTTTGTATCAAACAAGCCCCCCCCCCATCCCCAGATATGAAGGACAAGCCCCCCTAAATATCCCCTGGTATGAAGGACAAGGCCCTTGTATACCCTGATATAAAGGACAAGCCCCCCATATCCTGTGATATGAAGGACAAGCTCAACCTGTATCCCCTGATATGAAGGACAATCTCCTCCATATCCTCTGATATGAAGGACAAGCCCCATGTACCCCCTGCTATGAAAGACAACCCCCATATCCCCTGATATGAAAGACATGCCCCCCCCCATATCCCCTGATATGAAGGACAACTCTCATGCCCCCTGAACTTATATATACCAACTCCATGGTTGCACCAACTCAAAGAAGAGAGACATTTACAAAATAAGGTGACTGCTGCCATCTCATACTTAGAAATCACACTATCACTGATGTCCTATGAAGGTGATACACTGTAATCTTGCCATGCACACCTATGCACACCTCTGCATTTCAAAATTGGGGAATCTGTGCAGTGAGGTAGAGTCACTTCACCTGGCTTAGACTACTGATGTAGATAAGTTCCAGTGTATGTGAATGGAAGTGGACATATGTGCATGTCTGTGTGTGTGTGTGTGTGTGTGTGTGTGTGTGTGTGTGTGTGTGTGTGTGTGTGTGTGCACGCGCATGTGTTTGTGTGTGTGTATATGTGTGTGTGTGTGTGTGTGTGTGTGTGTGTGTGCGCGCGCGTGCGCAGGCGCATGTGTTTTTGTGTGTGTGTGTGTGTGTGTGTGTGTGTGTGTGTGTGTGTGTGTGTGTGTGTGTGTGTGTTTGTGTGTGTGTGTGTGTGTGTGTGTGCATGCGCGCATGTGTTTGTGTGTGTGTGTGTGTGTGTGTGTGTGTGTGTGGTCTTCTTTCTTTCTACCTTTGCTTCACATTCTGCTGAGTAGTTGTTTCAGCTGCTCAGTGGCATGAGTGATGAGTCCTGCAGATTCCTATATAATGAGGTGCTGCCTTTCTGGGAATGTGTGCATGAAAATGAATTGCCAAATGGCACAGCAACGCAGCTCAGCGCATTGGTAAAGAGCAGGTTATACTGCTGCACCATGCCTATGAATATTGGCCATTGTCATACGAAAATATATTCAAATTAGCTCAGAATGTTCTTTTAAACTTGACACACTGCAACAAACCATCGGCTGAAAGCCAAAGTGTATCTTTCATTCTTATTCAAAGTAATAAATGTAAAAAGCTATTAAAACTTAAGTGCATAATACTATCATGACTTAAGGTCTGAAAACGTATGAATTTTATCTTTTTTATGTTCTGGCATAAAAATGACATAATTATTTCATTTGAAAATCCAACAGCTCCTTTGAATTTGAGAGTGGGAGTATAGTCTAAAGAGGCTTTATAGGTAATTATGCCTTATATATTCCCTGGAAATTTCTTGAGAAAATTTGAAACCGTTTTGGAGATACATACATTTATATGCAGGGAGCAAAAATAGCCCAAACAGACAATAGTTTGTGGAAAGTCCTCTGGAAAATGATGAACAGTAAAGGTGTTAAGCGATGCTAAGCAGTCCAAGTGTATAAAGCATTTTAAAAGGGATGTGGCAAATATCATGTGACACAGTACCCCTGTCTTCCAAGCATTGCATATTTATAAATCTGGTGTGAATTGATCTAATGAAGATGTAATCTTAATTGTGATAAGTATAAAAAAATAATGAATGTTATACAGTGAGATGCAAATTACTCCCTTCTTCTCTCATTTTCCTTGTCAATTTAAACATTAAGTATTATATTCACACATTTAAATACTAATACTAAGATCAACATGCCATGGATGGAATGTTTTGTAGAATATGCTGTTCATTCTATCAGGTGAGTTTACAGTACGGTCTGTGGCATGGTAACCAATTACTTGCTGCTTCCTGGAGCTAGGAAAGTAACACTTGTATTAATAGGGTCATGGGTTCAAGGTGTATACTAGGCTAAAGACCACTGGGAGCATTACAAGCCTAGCCATGCAGCTCAAATGTCTCCCACAAGGTATTGTGCTTTAGAAGTTATTTTAAGGGGGTATATATTAGCTAGGCTGTGATATAACTACTGCCTCTGTCCATGAGAGACATAGGTGCTAGACCAGGCATGAATTTCCTAGTTCCCATCCACTGGTCCAGGTTATGCTTCAACAGGATTAGGGGAGGGTTTTGCTTCACATGGATGGGAAGCCTGTTCCAGAGAATACAATTCTCTGAGACACATACCTGTCCCTCCAACATGTCCTATTTATATCATAAGCAAAATTTAAGTCCTTGGATATAGAAGCCCTGATGCTGTTCATTTTTGTGGATATGCAAAAGGTCCATCAGAGTGGGGTCCAAGGATGCCTTGTATGCCAGGCATAGATCACTTACTTTTTGTGATTTGTGATGATGTGGATAATCTGGTTGTTGCATGTGCTTGGTCAGGCACATACTGAAGGAGTGTTATACTCATTGATGGGTCTGCTGAGAGCCAAATAAAGTTGTGCAATGACCTCTCTGGACTTGGATGGCATGCCCTTACTTATACATCGAGCAACATAGAATGAGTATCTTACTACCTTAGACACATGTTGATTGAAAGCCAGGTTACTATCTACAAGTGTCTCCATGTCCCTGACTACTAGTTTGACTTTTAGGGATGTTTTATTGGTGAGATATTTTCATGGGATGGCTGACTTCCCAAAAGGTACTATTATGTATTTCTTGGCATTGAGTTTTAAGCTGTGATTTGGGCACCAGTCATTTTTTGCATTAGACTTTCCTGTAAGATGTTTGTGTCTTTAGGGGGATTCATTGACTAATTTGCAATCATCTGCAAACTTGGTCAGCCAGAGGCTATTGACATTGGCCTTGACTTCCAAGAATTAATGCCAAAGAGGTGTGGACTAAGCATGGAGCCTTGAGGGACTCAGCTGGTGACAGGCTTTTTAGTGGAAGTGGTATCTCCAGTCCTAACTTCTTGGGCCCTATCTGTGAACCAGTTGACTATCCAACATGTTACATAGGGGTTTATGCCTAATTTCATGAGTTTATTAACAATGCCTGAATGGAGTATTGTATCAAATGCTAAAGCCAGGTCAAGGTAGGCAGTACGCACTGTTTTACCTTCATCCATCATCTTGGTGACCTTCTCTAAGAAGACTGCCAGGTTTAGTAAGCATGACCTGCCCTTAACAAAACCAAACTGGGTTGGATCCACTATCTGTCATTATTAATCATTTCTATGATAATTCTTTCCATGTTTTGCAGACGGGACTAGATAGACTAATGTGTCTACAGTTCCCAGGATCCAATGATGGTCCACCCTTTTGCATCGGTAAAACCATTGCAACCCTCCATATGTATGGCACAAAGCCTGTTTAGAGGCTATGGTTGAAATGTGACTCTTGTGGCCCTGATAGGTTATATTTCAGACTGTTTAGGAGGTATCCTAGGATATTATAGGTGTCCATCAAGGCTGTGATTTTGGCATTAGAGAGTGCGTTAAGGACCTGCTCCCTATTGATAGTCAGTGAGGTTATGTTTGATGGTATTTCCTAGAGAGTGGTTGGGAAGGAAGGGGGACGTAGTTGGAACTAAAGTTGTTAGCCAGTAGATTTACTGTATCTTTTGGCTCTGTGAATGCTGCCCATTTGCAACCAGTTTGGTGGAGTGTTGTGTTCTGCTTTTAAGGTTCTGGACATAGCTAAAGAAGGCCTTATGGTTGTCCTTTGCCTGGGTAGCTATCTTAACCTGGGGTCTATATTAGAACATCGAAGTTTCAAAACTTCGAATGTTTTAATATCGAACCCTATTCAGCGAAAGCCGAAAACATCAAACATACAGAACAGCAAATGCTTTCCTAGGGAAAAAATTTGCTGTTCCAATACACATGCACACAACACAAGCACACCAAACAAACAGCAATCCACACACATATACCTAAAATCTTACACCTAACCCTACACTAAACTATACACACACAACTAACTATCCACTTACCTTAACCCAAACCCTAACCCTAAGGTCCGTCACTATTGCACACTCACCTCACCCGAGCCCTAACTCACCTACTCCACCCTAACCCTCATGTCCACGCAATTGCACACTTACCTGACCCGCGCCCTAACCCTAACTCACCTAACCCGCCCTAACCCTCACATCCACACAATCGCACACATACCTGACCCGCACCCTAACCCTAACTACCCTAACCCGCACTCAATCATACACTTACCTGAACCTGACCCGTAACTTTCCACCACAGTGCTGAAAATACCGAAGCAACAGAAACGGACAACCGAATTCTTTCCCTAGGAAAACATTCGGTTTTCTGTTACTTCGATATTTTCAGCTTTCGCTTAATAGGGTTCAGTATTAGAACATTCGAAGTTTTGAAACTTCAGTGTTCTAATATAGGCCCCTTAACCTGAAAATTGGATTTGTTGGTCTTAATTTGCCCTATTATTTGTCTGTTCAGCTTGACAAGAGAGTTTTTACTTTTTTTGGTGTTGCACTTGCTAAGTGTAGCTACAACCTGTTTAATCTTTGATTTCAGCATGGTGGCTTGTTTTCTTAGTTTGATTTTGGCGTACTTCTGTTAGGCACAGCAGCCTCTGTGCAACTGTTGACATGCTTGTACGGTGTTTCTTTGAACAGTTCCACACAGGTTGCTGTGTTATTAGAGTTTGGAAATGCTTGAAGTTTTGACAGGTTATCACTTAATAAGAGATAGTTTGCCTTGGAATAGTTCCTTATTGTTACAGGTTTTACTTGGGTTACAGAACTGACTTTTACTTTAAAAGATACAGCTTTGTGGTCTGACCTCAGCAGAAAGGACATGTCACTGGGGACATGGGAGATGCAGCTTTCTTCCATATTTGTGAGCACCAGATCCAATATGTTTGCTCCTCTAGTGAGCATATACACTATCTAGTCTAGGGAGTTTGTCTTAACAAAGTCCAGGAATCACTGTGACTGCAAATTTGGGGTTGTTTACAATTCCCAGTCTATGCAGGGGTAATTAAAGTTGCCCATGAGTATGATATTTGGTTCAATGGTGAGTCTCTCCAGTAGGTCTAAGCACAAGCTATGGATTTCCTGGATAAGGTGGGGTGACCTGTAACTTGCCTGGATATGGTATGGGACTCTGTCAATGGTGATTTGTACATGGACAAACTCTAGAACATCATCCTGTTTAACCAACCTAAAGGTATGATTATTTGTGTAGATCGAGACGCCTCCACCTTTGGTCCCTGCCTGTGCATTTTCTGGTCTAAATGTGTGGAAGGCACTGAAACCTTGCACCACTGGGGTGCTCTTCCCAGCTTTAAACCATGTCTCAGTAACTGCACAGATGTCTGCATTCTCCATGGTGAGGAGAGCTTGGAGGGAGTGGAGCTTCTTGTTTAGACTCCTGGCATTGAGCAATTATACCTTCAGATTGCATTGGATATATTTTGCTGTGGTGGAAGGTTTGTAAATTTGGCATTGGTTAAAAAAGGCTCAGTGGGAGAGGACAATGGTTTTACCAATATTGAAAAGCCTAGACAGCCAGGTGCAGACTTTTCTTGGCAAAGGAACATGGTCTGCTGACCATATCCTCCTTTGCTGACAAATACTGTATTCCCCTAGAATGACACCAGTAATTAAGCCAATTATTAAAGTGAATCATTTTCTGCTCATACTGTGTCAACATCCTTGGTGAAGGTAGAATGCTGCTCAATACAAGGCACATACTAACCCGTGACACATAGTCCAAGTGCTCCATAATGTGTCTCTTCATATAGACTAGGGAGGTATGTCTCAGGTCATTTACACCTATGTGAACTATGACTGAATCATACACTGGTACCTGTGGTGCAGTGACTTGATTGCATGGGTAACTTGTCAGATCCTGACTCCTGATAGACAACTGATTGTTATTTTCTCCTTGTTCAGCCTGGTGATTGGGGCATCTGTATGTCTCACAATGGAGTCCTCTATGCTTAGAGTCCTAGGAAGTGTGTGAGATTGCTATATGGGCTTAGTAGATGAGGCTCCACTTAGTATGGCTGTATGTATAGTGTTGGGTGTTGTTTTGTAGAGTGTTTTTGGGTTTGCTGAGAAAGATGTTTACAAGCGGAGTGCCTGGGACATCTTTGGGGTTTGGGAAGATTGCATTTAAATGCCTCAGCATATGTTAGTCTATGTGTGGCATGCATACTATGTGTGGTAGGTGTAGTGTGTGTGTTTGTGACAACATGGTTGTTTGCATGAGTACCTGTATGGAAGAGTTTTGCCTCCAGTGACAATATGTATGTACAGCTCTCACATACTATCTGTTTTTTTAAGGATTAAAAGGTCATCAGTAAACATGAGACAATTGCTACATTGTCTCAGGATGCTCATATCCTCCAAACTGGCTGCAAAGAAACTGGGAAAGTGCATATCCATTATGATAGGTGCTTTATTAGTTGAGCTGCAACCAGGCTACCACCTACTTCCACTGGATGGAAAATCCTCAGTCCTCTTAATGTGAAAAGACAGAAAAGAGCTCAGTAGAGTGTAAAAATATGCAAATGTATCCAACAACTACCAGATAATGAATTCAGAGTAGGTAAATCAACATAACAGACAAGTGGAGGCAAAATGCACATTTTTCAAAATAAGCACAAGGCAAGGCAATAAATATTACAAGATATTGGCTACATTGTACTTTAAACAGCTTTTAGAAGTAGGATTATTCAATAAAAATTCTAAAAGGACTGAATGTCAGAGATAGTGCGATTCATGTTCAAAGCAGATTCCCCTGCCCTTTGAAGTGCTGCCCTATTGAAGAGAAGTATTTTCAAATGAAACACTATGGATTGCATATCCTGTATTACGCCAGCCAATATGTCAACATCATAACATTCTGGAATATGGACCTTGTACCATGTCTCCAGATCTGCATTAGTTGAAAAATAAATATAGCGAAAAAAATCTTTTCTTCACTTTTCTAGAATAATTTCAGGTTTGTAAGATTTTATGTATTCACTAGACAAAATAAAATCTATGCACTCATTTAAGGAACCACTTTAGACACAATCTTTTTAACATTTTCATATTTATTTAAAAGACTTCTTCAGAAAATGAAAGTGAGATAAAAGCACAGTTCTATAAATATATTTTACATGGTCATGATTAACTGGGAAAGACCTGCACTTTGACAGTTTTATTTTATAAAATACATTTAATATTTAGTGTATCATTTAGTCCTGGATTTAGGTTACTCCAAGTCTTAGCTTCCATCACAACCCCTTTATTTCTAGAAGGTTGTTTATATCACCTTTAAAATTTCCATATTCTGTGTAGCCTAAAATAAAAAAGTATATATTTCTCAAAATTGCCACAATCCAAAGAATGTCTGTAATTAGCGGTTTTAAATCTTTCTTTTCTATACCTTGCAGATGTAAATAAAAATGCTGTGGAAGTTTCCCTTATAGTTTTGTCTGCCTAAAATGCATTGTGGTTCTCACATGTGGCTAAAAAACACTATCCCTAAACTACTGCAAAAGAATTGTTCCTTTGCTCCTGTTTATCTGTACTGCCCTTTTACTATCACATATGGCTTATCTTTCGTGAATTTATACATTTTACAAAGCCCACATGTAAATGTTCCTAAATGTATTTTATTTTCTCTACTGTCTCTCCCCATTTTACAGTAGCATTTTATATTAGTATTTTTCTTAAAGATAAATCTAAGACCTGACCCAATGTGGTAGCAGGGTGTATATTATATGAACGAAAGTTCAGAATGTCGAACGCTCTGAAGGGCAAAAATGCTGGACCTCGAAGAGCTTCTTGTGGGATCGCAGTATAGTTAAGGTTGGAATATTTGCCCTTTCCTCACTATAGTGTGATTAGCAGGGAGTGTGGGGGCGCAGCCCTCAACAATAAGGAGTTCAAGGTCCGTCATTTTCATTCTTCAGAGTGTTCGACATTCTGAACTTTCGTATAATATAGACCCATTTAGCATATTCAAATTTCTCAAAAAATATCTGTCAAAATATGTTTTATACTAGAAATATCCAAAGAATAGTCTAAATAGCAATTGATTGTAAAACCGATTTTGTCTCAAAGATAGCTTATTTAGCTAAATGTGAAAATTGTGACCTAGTCTATGTGAGCAAAACTATAAGGAATTATTCATGTCATTTCAAGAAATTCATTTTTTTTTGTTTTGGACTACATTGAATATGGATGGATTAAGGGTGATGCAAACAGCCTAGTAGAAATAAAAGAGTTGTACTGGCAGCAAAGACTTTGATGACACTTGCATCCAAAATTAAATAATACACTAAACATCAAATATATTTTAAAAAGCAATATTGGCAAACTGTAACTCTACCTAGTTATGTGAATATATAAAACGCATATATAGGACTGCATTTTTATCTATTTCTTTTCTAAAGAAGTCTTTTGAAATAAAGATGAAACCACTAAAATATTTATGTCTTCAGGGGTTCCTTGGGAGATTATCTGGTAATTATTTTCCTGTTTTGGACACTCCCAGTACAAGACTTGTGTATTTTTGTTTGATTTTTATATGATTCCATGTAGACTTGTATGTGGAATCTTAGGATCTGTATACTTTCAATACCAGCTTTGGTGGAAAAACCCTTTTGATATATCTCCTCACATTTATCTTCTGAGCTTTGCATCTTTCTTAAAAAACAATAATACAAAATATACTGCACAGAACAATGTTACAACATTATAATAAAGTGTACACAGTGTCAACACAAGTCCAAATACAGTAGAGAACATTGGTCTATTACTCATAAATGCTAGAGAGAATAACCCCATCAGCAGTACCATAGTCAGACATATTTCCAAGTCAATAACACTTCCTTGTGGAAGTTTGTAAGGGACTAATGATGACATCACCAATTGATTTATGGTTACTAATGATGAAATGCCCGATGGAAATGGTAGGAATGATAAAAACATCAGAACAGTGGTTATTGCACTGGAAAAGAAGTTAAAAAGCATCCTACCCTACAGTGGGATAATATCTTCCTTTTACAGTGTATAAAATCTAAAAGAGTTCTTAAATGACTAAGGATACATATACATTTCCTAATAGAATTACAAAAACGTTCTGATGTGTACAATTAACTCACTGATTCTATGTTTTACTGTGCTGGCTACCAGCTACTGGAAATATTGATCAAATCCAGTGACAGTCGTATTGAAAATCTAAACCTAGAAGTCCCCAAAAAGACTTTATTTAATTTTAACCATTCTAGATACAATAACATTTTTGTACATGTGAAACAACTTGAAGATGAGCTATTGGTGAGAAAAAAATAAAAGAGTTTCCAGAGTGATTTCAGCTTGCAGTCTTCCTGGTTCAAAAAAAAAAAAAAAAAAAAGGAAAACATACCAGTCAAACTGATCACTCAAATTACATGCCCAGTAAAAGTTTAAGAGAGAAGTGTAAACACTCAGGTAGCACTTTGAAACTTGATAGTAACGTTTTTGCTTCAAGATCAGAAAGATTGAAATACAATAATAGTTATGCACAAATTGTTAATGATTGTGTTTTTTAGAGCAAGGACTTCCTCCAATACAGCTGTCATGGGATACATGCCAGCAGAAGCTAATCAAGTAAGTGTATTTCAAATTCCTTATCACAACAGTATTGATTGTAACAAGTGTTTCAGGTTTGTTGAATTGGTGAACACTGATTCTGAAACAGTTCAAAAATTACCTGACACTATACAAAATAATGCTGCTTTCTTTAGTCACACAATTTTGGGAGAAAATTATTTAAATGACAACAGTGGAGACAATGCACTTAATATTGAACCATAAGACACTTTGCAAGCAACACTGCTTTGCCTAGTACTACAAACTTGGCTGGAAGTTACTTAAACAATAATAATGGGGATTATGTTCAATACAGTTCTGACAGCAGCAGTATGAATTAATTTACGAACAAGAAAACATACATCAGATATGTTTCATTTTAACACAACTAGTAACAGGGAAGTCAGTCAACACAAAAATATGTGATAACAATACAAAACAAGTCATCTTTTTGCAAATATGCCATGCACGTACTAGGATCTTAACTACAGTTCAGAGAAATGTCTCAGTAAAAGGCTTTAACTTTATTCCTACTCATAGGGCCAAGTTAGAGAAGATGCTTACTGAACTAAGACTGTATTGCAGGATGATGAATTTAAATTATGTCATGAAATAATGAAATGTTATTGATCAGAATGAAAAGAAAAACTTTTCAAAAGAAAAAAAAAACACTTTTAATCCTCCCCAACTCATACATAATGGCTTTTGAGAAAACTTGTGAACAAGGAATCAAACACCTCTTAAAGAAGCTCCGAGAAAGAAGGCATTACATCATCACATAGACTTAAACCAGCTCTCAGGGAAATTTGTCACAAAAAAAGAGCAATCACTGTCATCATCATCAGCCCCCTTTCTCCTATTTTTTTCTACATGAGGTTGGGGGGTCATGTCAATTGTTGCCAACTGTCTTGATTCAGTGTCATTATCCTAGTTTCTTCAACAGTCATACTTGACTGTCACAGCTGTTCTCTCATTTACCTGTTTTCTGGATGTCCTCATCTCTTCTTGCTTTCTTCTTGTCTCTCCAAAATCTTCTCCAACAAATTGCCTTCTGCTTTCCTGAACATGTGACTTAACTGCTATAATCTTTTCTTAACCTTCTCAGCAATTTGGGGTTCCTTTGGCTTCTGCTCAAATATCCTCATTTCTTCATCTGTCCCACAGTGTGCATCCTAGCACTCACCTGAGGCACCTCATCTCATCACCTCAAGCTTTCAATACATCTCTGCCATTACAGCCTAGGTTCCTGTGCCATATAAAAGTACTGGTTGCACCAGTGTTTTGTACGTCTTATTTTTCAGCTTCTGTGGCATTTTCTTGTCACACACTACCATTGATATGATGCGCAGCTGCCAACAGCACCTCCAATTTTAACTATGACCTCCTCATTCAGACTTCCACTCTCCTCAGCCACTCCTTCCAGCTAATTGAAGCTGTTAAACTGCTCCACTACTTTCCCTTCTACCTCAGCTTTTAATTTCTTCTAATTTCTTCTATTTGTTGCTAGGACAGCTGCTTTGTAAGTACTCAGTTATATTTTATATGCTTTCTCTTTTGCATTGCAGAACCCTTTCATTTGCTGAAATTCATATCCAGAATCTGCTTGTATTGTTACATCATTTGCATACAGCACCTTTGTTGACCTGTCCCCTCCAGTCTGTTTGCTAATGTTGTCTGTAATCAGCATTAATAGCAGTGGGTTCAGAACTGAACACTGATGTACACCCGCTCCCACCGAGAACCCCTCTATGAGTCAGAACACTGTTGGTACCAATGTCATTGGGTTCTTGTACATAGCCTGCACTAATTCTACTAAGACTTTAGACCATTGCAAGACTGCCCAAATCAGTGTCTTGACACTGTCTCATATGCTTTCTTCATGTCTAGATATTCCCAGTTGGACTGTTTCTTAATCTTTAGCATCTTCTACACTATCTATCTCAGTGCAAACATCAGTTTACTTGTGCTGCATCCTGATCTGAATCTAAACTGCTCACCTGCCCTCCTAACTTCTGCTATTTTGTGTATTTGTTCATTAGTCACCATCACTTTCATGCAGTGTGAAATGAGTTTAATATCTCTGCACTGCCCACAACTGTGAATGCAGTGTGACATGAGTTTTCTACCTCTGCACTGCCCACAACTGTGAATGCAGTGTGACATGAGTTTAATACCTCTGCACTGCTCACAACTGTGAATGCAGTGGGACATGGGTTTAATACCTCTGCACTGCCCACAATGGTGAATGCAGTGTGACATGAGTTTAATACCTCTACACTGCCCACAACTGTGAATGCAGTGTGACATGAGTTTTCTACCTCTGCACTGCCCACAACTGTGAATGCAGTGGGACATGAGTTTAATACCTCTGCACTGCCCACAACTGTGAATGCAGTATGACATGAGTTTAAGATATATGCACTGCCCACAACTGTGAATGCAGTGTGACATGAATTTAATGCCTCTGCAATGCCTACAACTGTGAATGCAGTGTGACATGAGTTTAATACCTCTGCACTGCCCACAACTGTGAATGCAGTGTGACATGAGTTTAATACCTCTGCACTGCCCACAACTGTGAATGCAGTGTGACATGAGATTAATACCTTTGTACTGCCCACAACTGTGAATGCAGTGTGACATGAGTTTTGTACATCTGCATTGGCCACAACTGTGAATGCAGTGATGCAGTGTGACATGAGTTTAATACCTCTGCACTGCCCACAGCTGTGAGTGCAGCGTGACATGAGTTTAATACCTCTGCACTGCCTACAACTGTGAATGCAGTGTGACATGAGTTTTCTACCTTTGCACTGCCCACAACTGTGAATGCAGTGGGACATGAGTTTAATACCTCTGCACTGCCCACAACTGTAAATGCAGTATGACATGAGTTTAAGATATATGCACTGCCCACAACTGTGAATGCAGTGTGACATGAGTTTAATACCTCTGCACTGCCCACAACTGTGAATGCAGTGTGACATGAGTTTTGTACTTCTGCATTGGCCACAACTGTGAATGCAGTGATGCAGTGTGACATGAGTTTAATACCTCTGCACTGCCCACAGCTGTGAGTGCAGTGTGACATGAGTTTAATACATCTGCACTGCCTACAACTGTGAATGCAGTGTGACCTGAGTTTAATACCTCTGCACTGCCCACAACTGTGAATGCAGTGTGACATGAGTTTAATACCTCTGCACTGCCCACAACTGTGAATGCAGTGTGACATGAGATTAATACCTCTGCACTGCTCACAGCTGTGAGTGCAGTGTGACATGAGTTTAATACCTCTGCACTGCCCACAACTGTGAATGCAGTGTGACATGAGTTTAATATCTCTGCACTGCCCACAACTGCAAATGCAGTGTGACATGAGTTTAAGACCTATGCACTCCCCACAACTGTGAATGCAGTGTGACTTGATTTTAATGCCTCTGCAATGCCCACAACTGTGAATGCAGTGTGACATGAGTTTTGTACGTCTGCATTGGCCACAACTGTGAATGCAGTGATGCAGTGTGACATGAGTTTAATACCTCTGCACTGCCCACAGCTGTGAGTGCAGTGTGACATGTGTTTAATACCTCTGCACTGCCCACAACTGTGAATGCAGTGTGACATGAGTTTAATATCTCTGCACTGCCCACAACTGCAAATGCAGTGTGACATGAGTCATACCTCTGTGTAGCCTACAACTTTGAATGCAGTGTGGCATGATTTTGATACCTCTGCACTACCTACAACTGGGAATGCAGTGTGACATGAGTTTAATACCTCTGCACTGCCCACAACTGTGAATGCAGTGTGACATGAGTTTAATACCTCTGCACTGCCCACAGCTGTGAGTGCAGCGTGACATGAGGTTTCTACCTCTGCACTGCCCACAACTGTGAATGCAATGTGACATGAGTTTAATACCTCTGCACTGCCCACAACTGTGAATGCAGTGTGACATGAGTTTAAGACCTATGCACTTCCTACAACTGTGAATGCAGTGTGACATGAATTTAATACATCTGCAATGTCCACAACTGTGAATGCAGTGTGGCATGAGTTTAATACTTCTGCTATTTTGTGTATTTGTTCATTAGTCACCATCACTTTCATGCAGTGTGAAATGAGTTTAATACCTCTGCACTGCCCACAACTGTGAATGCAGTGTGACATGAGTTTTCTACCTCTGCACTGCCCACAACTGTGAATGCAGTGTGACATGAGTTTTCTACCTCTGCACTGCTCACAACTGTGAATGCAGTGGGACATGAGTTTAATACCTCTGCACTGCCCACAACTGTGAATGCAGTGTGACATGAGTTTAATACCTCTACACTGCCCACAACTGTGAATGCAGTGTGACATGAGTTTTCTACCTCTGCACTGCCCACAACTGTGAATGCAGTGGGACATGAGTTTAATACCTCTGCACTGCCCACAACTGTGAATGCAGTATGACATGAGTTTAAGATATATGCACTGCCCACAACTGTGAATGCAGTGTGACATGAATTTAATGCCTCTGCAATGCCCACAACTGTGAATGCAGTGTGACATGAGTTTAATACCTCTGCACTGCCCACAACTGTGAATGCAGTGTGACATGAGTTTAATACCTCTGCACTGCCCACAACTGTGAATGCAGTGTGACATGAGTTTAATACCTCTGCACTGCCCACAGCTGTGAGTGCAGTGTGACATGAGTTTAATACCTCTGCACTGCCCACAACTGTGAATGCAGTGTGACATGAGTTTAATACCTCTGCAATGCCCACAACTGTGAATGCAGTGTGACATGAGTTTACTATCTCTGCACTACCCACAACTGTGAATGCAGTGTGACATGAGTTTAATACCTCTGCACTACCTACAACTGTGAATGCAGTGTGACATGAGTTTAATACCTCTGCACTGCCCACAACTGTGAATGCAGTGTGACATGAGTTTAATATCTCTGCACTGCCCACAACTGTGAATGCAGTGTGACATGAGTTTTCTACCTCTGCACTGCCCACAACTGTGAATGCAGTGTGACATGAGTTTTCTACCTCTGCACTGCCCACAACTGTGAATGCAATGTAACATGAGTTTAATACCTCTGCACTGCCCACAACTGTGAATGCAGTGTGACATGAGTTTAAGACCTATGCACTTCCTACAACTGTGAATGCAGTGTGACATGAATTTAATACATCTGCAATGCCCACAACTGTGAATGCAGTGTGGCATGAGTTTAATACCTCTGCACTGCCCACAACTGTGAATGCAGTGTGACATGAGTTTAATACCTCTGCACTGCCGGCAACTGTAAATGCACACTGATGTTAAAATGCGTGTTACTCAGTTATTTGGCATACTTCTTTTTCTCCATACTGCTATGAGTACCCTCACAAGCCATTTCTTCACAAATTCTCTCAACATCTTAATCATATCTGCTATGAGTTCATCAGGGCCTGCTGCTCTCCTGGAATTTATTTTTTCCTTACTGCTGTTTTTACCTCTTTTATGGTGGGTTTTTCTTTCTCTTTCATTGAAGACTGTGCATGGCCCAGAACAGCATCTGATCTTTTCTTTTCACACAGAAGCTGCTGGACATACTCCATCCATCTGCCTTTGATGTTCTGAAGCAGATAAAGGTGAAACCTGGTCCTTCTTGACATCAAGCGGTACATTACTTCCACAGATACACTACCAAATTATCCTGCTTCCCCTCTATAAAATCAAAAATGCTTACAAAAGAATTGGTTGTGAGGTATTTGACTTGTTACACACAAACAGAATTTCCATGAATTTATTTGATTTTTTTTTACTGTAGACAGTCCTGTGCTGCCAAGTTTATTTGACATACCAAATACTCACAAGTCTACCAGTGACCCACCCTTTAGACCAATTAAAAGTGCAAAAAGCTGCAAAACTTTAGTGATTCTCACTGACAAGTTGATTAATGGCCTAACAAAACCTAGATATTCATACATGAGGGATTCTTGGCACCTGCTTAAAATACAATGGATTTTGACAAAAATGATCTCTTTGTTACACTTAATATTAGTGACTTATATACAGCTATTCCACAATCAGAAGGTGTGGGTTCTGTTAAGGATTATTTATAGGCTGTCAAGTTTGAAAATGTTATAAAGATTTATGTGATCTGTGAACTGCTTCATATAATTATTTAGAACAATGTTTTGAGCTCTAATAAGTTCCATCAGCTGTTGTGTGGCAATGGCACAGTTGTGGCACCCATATTCATAGCGCTAAACTAAATAGGGACAAATCTCAACAGAATCAGGGACAATTCCAGAAATAATCAGGGACAATCAGGGACATTTTTTAAAATATTCGTACTGTTAACTTGAGATTAAAATAAGTCCATAAATGTAATTATTGTCATTAAGTATTAAGTGTAACTCACCACTATGTCACCAAAAGTCACCAGTTTTAGGAGAGAATAAGAGGGACACACCTAAAATCTGTATCAAAATCAGGAACAGTTGAGAGGCATGCACATATTTGCAAATTTAGTTCTCAGTGCATGAGAAACAAGTTGTATTTATGACAGCATTAGCTGAGAACACATTTGCTTCTGTCTTTGTTACATTGGTGTTACTTTTTTTCTTTGGCAGGGTGATAGTTAAATGCTAGAAACTTTCATTGCATGAATTTTACTGGTCACAGGAAACTATGTTTTTTCTTCCCATTTTCATCATTCACAACAACAACAACAAAGGAATATTAGAATTAAAAGTAGGCAGAATAACCTACATTTTAAATACATATTTACATAGAAAAATTTGCTAACCTTCACACACACAATTTGTATTTCTAAGCTGACACCAGTAGATGAAGTTTTCTTAGAAAAACTAGAGATATTTAAACAAAATGTTTTTAGACCTTGAATATGACCCAAGATACAGATGTCACAATGCAAAGAAACAGAAGATATAGTGTGGTGTTCATAGTTATGGGCAGACCCTGGATACTACAGACCCATAAATCTCACTAGTCTTACATGCAAATCTATGGAAAGAATTATTATGGAAATGATCAATAATGATATAGTAAACCTCCAGACACTGGACCCAACCCAGTTTGGTTTCATCAAGGGCAGGTCATGCCTACTCATCCGGGTGGACTTCTTTGAGAATGTCGTCAAAACAATGGATGAGGGCAAAATGGTTCACAATGCGTACCTTGACCTGGCCAAGGCATTTCACACAATACCCCACTCAGGCATTGTACAAACTCAAGAGGTTAAGTACAAACCTGCATGTCACCTGGTGGATAGTTAACTGGCTCACAGACAGGATCCAGAAAGTAAGAATTGGGAAGTACACCTCTACAAAGAGGCCAGTCATAAGTAGAGTGCCTCAGGGATCAGTCCTCGGGGCACTCCTTTTTGGCATTTACTTCTCTGAAGTCAAGGCCAATGTCAATAGTCTCTGGCTGACTAAATTTGCAGATGATTGCAAATTAGGAGCTGTCACTGAATCCCATGCGAACACAAATGTTCTTCAAGAAGAGATGACACAGACAAACAACTGATGTCAGATCCATGGGCTAAAACTAAATGCTAAGAAATGCATAATAGTATCCTTCAGGAAGTCATACACCCCTGGTAAATATCATACTGACAACACAGCCCTTAGCACTAACCCAGTAGTCAGGGACTTAGGGATGTACATAGACAGTAATCTAGCCTTTTACTGTCATGTGTCTACAGTAGTGAAGAAATCATTATATGTTGTGAAACTTATAAATAAGGCATCTAGGTCCAAAGAAGTCATTGTTCCACTGTATTCGGCAGTCATCAGACCTGTCATTGAGTACAATGCCCCCTTTGGTGTGTACTTAACCAGGTATATCCAACAAATGGAATGTGCACAGAGGTTCATCAATAAAAGAATACAGAGCGTAAGTAAAATATCCTATGCAGATTGCCCGAAGGCCTGCTCCCTGTATGTAAATGAGATAAGCACAAATGAGCAGCATGGATAATAAAAAATCTCAGTCCTGCACTAAAATGCCCACAAGACCTCTGTCCATCTTTACCTGCATACAATGGATTAAAACCAGTGCAGTTATATGTGGTGGAAGCTGTTTGTATGTATGTATGTAAAATCATGATTTTTTTATACTACTTTCTGTATGTGGCAGGCATACAGTTGAGCTGCACCTAGGATCTCTGAACCTGTGGAAAAAGGAACTTAAAAGGAAAAAAACCCCAAAAAACAGAAAGCAAGATATTAATATATATATATATATATATATATATATATATATATATATATATATATATATATATATATCTATAGTTTCATAGGTAGGTACTAGGCTATCGACTCAAGGGCCTACGTAAGTCTAGCCAACAAGGTTCCCTGGCTTACGCCACCCAAGAAAGTTATTTTCCTGTGCCCCTGTCGAGTAGAGCCACCAAAGTGATCCTCTGGGTGTATTTCCTATTTCCCATCCACTTATCAAGATTTTTCTTGAAGAGTGCTAATGAGGAACTTTGATTGACATAGATGGGTAGTTCGTTCCAGAGTATGGGAAGTCTCTGGGACAGGAATCTATCCCTTCAGCATGTCCTGTTTATTGTGGTGAAAAGGTTTAGGTCACTAGAGCGTGTAGCTTAGAGGGACTGGGATTTCTTTAGGTGTAGCATGTCCAACAGCTCTGGGTTTGACATAGCTTTATATGTTAGGCAGAGATCACCTCAGAGTAGGTGATATGCTATGGAGTAAAGCTGGAATTTTTTGAGATGGTCAGTGTAGGGCATCTGTTTGAGGCCAGTAATCCTCTTTGTGAGGTACTTCTGTGGCCTTTCCAGCTGCTGCAGATGTCTTGTGAGGTACATTCCAAAAGGGGCGTTGTACTGTATAATGGGTCTAATAAGTGATGAGTAGGGGGAAACAATGACCTCTTTTTTTCCTGGATGAGAACCCTTTTGTGATGAGGTGTGCCATGTAGTAGGATTTCCTGACTACTGTGGTGATGTGATTATCAAAGGAGAGACTACTGTCCACCTTGGGTCCCCAGGTCTCATATCACACATTCGGCATTAAGTAGACTGCCGCCTATGTGGTAGTTCATGGGCACAGAGTTTTTACCAAAGGGGATGACAATGCACTTTTTGGCATTGAGCTTGAGGCCATGGCTCTGACACCAGGCATCTGTCTCAGGGAGGCCCTTCTGTAGGATGTCTACATCATTTGGGGACTCAACTATGGCTCCTAGTTTGCAGTCATCTACAAACTTCATTAGCCAAAGGCCTTCTGTGTTAGTCTGTACTTCAGAGAAGTAGATACCAGACAGGAGAGGTCCCAGGACTGAACCCTGTGGTAGTCCACTTGTCACTGGTTTGAAGTCAGATTTGGAGTCTGAAATTTTTACAGTGTGGGTTCTGTCGCCAGTTGGCAACCCATCTTGTGACGTAGGGCTTTATACCTAGTTTAGTGAGTTTAGCTATCATTCTAGAATGGGGGGTGGTGTCGAAAGCCTTGGCGAGGTCAAGATAGGCTGTGTGAACCACCTTACCCTCGTCTACAGCTTTGGTCAGGTTCAGGAGGCATGATCTGCCTTTCACAAACCCGAACTGGGTGGGGTCCAGAGTTTGGAGATTACCAATGTCTTTGTTTATGAGTTCCATGATGATACGTTCCATGGCCTTACAGACCAGGCTCATCAGGCTAATAGGGCGATAGTTCCCGGGATCAGTGGTGGCTCTCCCTTTGTGGAGTGGGATAACTGTTGCTGTGCACCATTCAGTGGGCACAAAGCCTGATGTGAGACTATGATTGAACATGGTGCTTAGGTGGGGAGCCAGTTTATTCTGAAGTTCATGTAAAACACAGCCTGGGATGTTGTCCAGTCCCATGGATGCTGTGTTTTTGGCTTTAGAGAGTGCAGCTTTTACCTGTGTAGTTGTGATTACAGGGACTCTGCATTCTTCCTGTATAGATATGGGCCCTTTAGGGGGAGAGAGGGGGGTAAAGTTAGCACTGAACCTATCTGCCAGGACGTTGGCAATATCAGTTGGTTCTGTAATTTTCATGCTGTTGTGTTGTAACTCAGAACAGATCTGGGTGTTGCCATTGAGATTCTTGACATAGCTATAGAATGCTTTGTGGTTGTCCATAGAATCAGTGGCAATTTTGTTTTCATAGCTAGCTTTGGGGGATCTTATAAGGGATCTCAACTTCTTACTGAGGCTGACCAGTGATTTTACTCTCTTTTGCAGCCGTTTCTTCCTTCTGTTGTAGAGTTTGTTTATGGCAGGGGACCACCAGATTGGCTTCCTTTTTTTGGAGGATAGCATCTTGGTTCTGTTTGGGATAGCACGATCCATGCACTCATGTAAGTGCTTATAGAGTGCATTTATGTAGGATTCAACAGTCGTAACTGTATTGTCCATCTGCATGGGTGTCTTGAAATTCGCCACTTCTGTCTTAAGAAGCATGAAGTTGGCTTTGGAGAATTTTTTTACCATGATTTCCTTAATGGGGGTGGGATGTGGATATCTATGGTGATTAGCTTATGGTCAGATCTGACCAACGAGGAGTTGACTTCAGGTGTGGAACACCGGTCACTTATGTTGGTAATGACTAGGTCTAGGATATTGATGCCCCTGGTGGGGGTGTGGAAAAGTTGATCCAAGGTATTGGAATTTATGAATTCCAGAAAGCGTTGAGTGAAGGAGTTGGTACATGAGTAGTTTTCTCAGTTAATGGTAGGGTAGTTGAAATCGCCCATTATTAGGGTGTTTGGTTGAACCCTAATATTTTCCAGTATACCAAGAAAAGAGGAGTGAGAATCCTTGGGCATGGTGGGGGATCTATAGCAAGTTACAATTTGGATTGCAGTTTTGCCTAGAGCTAGTTGCACTTGGATAACCTTGGATGCATTATGCTGAGCAACTAGCCTGGAGGTGTGGATATCCTTAACGAATATGGACACACCTCTGCCTTTGGTGTTCCGGTCCAGGTTAGGTGGCCAAAAAGTGTGGTATGAGTTATAGCCTGGTAATGCAGGGGTGATCTCTGGAGCCTTGAACCAGGTCTCAGTCACTGCACAGATATCTATGTTCTCCATTTTAAGGAGTGCCTCAAGGGAGTGCATTTTGAGGTTTAGACTTCTAGCATTGAGTAGCATTACCCTCAGTTTTTGCTTGTCTCTTCCTGTTATGGTGGTGAATTTGTCATTTGAACCTTGCCTAAAAAAGGCACTATAGGGGCAGCAAGAGCCTTAGCCAGTATCCAGAATCCCAGGGGTGACAGGTGCAGGCCATCTCTGGCAAAGCATCATGGTGTGTCGACCATGTCGTCTCAGGCAGACAGATACTGGATCCCCTTAGAGTGACACCAGAAGCTTAGCCAATTGTTGAAGTCAATCATTTTGTCCTTGTACCGCGATATCATTTTTGGAGATAGCAGGATGCTACTCAGGGCTAAGGTCATACCTGCCTGGGCTACAAGATCAGAGAGCTCTTCCATGTCTCTTTTCAGGTAGTTCAAGGAGATAGGTCTCAGGTCATTCACACCAACATGGACAATGACAGAGTCATATTTGTCCTTGTTGTGGAGTGACCTGACTGCATGGGTTATGTGGCTGATCCTGGCACCCGACAGGCAGCTGACAGTAACCTTCTCCTTGTTTCGCCTGGTGAGTGGGACATCAGTGGGCCTGACTATAGAGTCACCTATGACTAGTGTGTTGTGTACTTTGTTTTGCCTTATGGGCTGTGGTTGAGTGGCACACTGAGTCTGTGGGCTATGTGTCATTTGGGTTGTGTTGGAGGATGGAGATTGCTTGCATTTCTGCTTTGGAGATCTCTGCTGCTTGAGCAGATTATTATTGAGAGCCTCTGTGAATGTTTTTGTGTTTCTTTGTGTGGATTCTGGTGGTGTAGATTTAGTGGGACTATGTGATGAGTGTGGTGTGGTGCAAGTGTTTTCCTTCTCCTCTTGACTGTCAAGTTCAGTCTTGGTTGGAGAGAGCATTACCTCCAGTTTGGCTAGATAAGTGCATCTCTCACAGGTTGTGGTGTTGGGTGGTAGGAGGAGAGGGTTGTCTGTATACATGAGGCAATTGCTACATTGCCCCGAGATGCCCAGATTCATCACTTAGACAGGAGAGAACACTGGGAGCTGACCCTTGAACATGCCTGAATAAAAAACTACTTTCCTCTAGACAAGTGAGAAAAGTGAGTATAAGAGCTGTTTTTCTTTAAAAAAGTGATTTTTACATATATATATATATATATATATATATATATATATATATATACACACACACACACACACACACACACACACACACACACACACACACACACACACATACACACACACACATACACACACACACACACACACAAACACACACACACATATATATATGTACATGTCTGGGAACCTTCCCAATGACCTTAGTGATCCCCTTATCACATATATAAGGAAAGACAAAGCAGTAAGCTCTAAACTGCCCATTTACAGGTTGGTTAGAAACAAGAAACATTTTGACCTCACAAAATTTCAAATGGAACTTAAATCCTGTAATTGGTCAACTCTTAAGTATCTTCCCCTAGAGGAGGCAGTAACAAATTTTAATACTACATTTCTAACCATACTTGATTCTCATGCCCCAAAAAGACTAATCAAAACAAAAATACAAATAGCACCTTGGTTAACAAATGACTCCAAATCTAAAATCAAACTTAGAAACAAAACATGGGACAAATGGCATACAACCAAGTCACCCCTAGACCGTATTAAATTCCAACCGCTAAGAAATGAGACAAAAAAAGCCATATCACTTGACAAAAAAAACTATTACTGCCAACTACAATATAAACACCAAAACAACCCTCAAAAGTTCTGGGCAGGTTTAAATAATCTTCTCCATCCAGGTAAATCCTCCATTCCTACCCCAGGAACGCTATGTGATAAAATCCCAGAAGAAGTAGCTAATACCTTTAATACTTTCTTCACTGATACTATCCAATCCTTAGCCAACCAATTATCTGCTACCTGCTCCTCAATAACGGATTCTATCCCTAAGACTCTACTCTCCTTTAACCTCCAACCTGTCTCCACTTCCTTTATACGATCCTTACTGAAGAAGCTAAAGCCAACTACCCTCTCTGCAGACCTTCTCCCAGCCGAATATTTGCAAAAAGCTGCAGATGTCATAGCTTACCCCATCTCAATCCTAATTAACCAAACCATAACAGAATCCACAATCCCCTCAATATGGAAAATATCCTATGTAATTCCACTCCACAAAGGCAGCTCATCCACAGAACTATCAAATTATAGGCCAATAGCCATATTGTCACCACTGGCCAAAATCATGGAAAAGTGTGTACACAAACAACTTCTATACTATCTTATCCAGAACAATCTACTAACCAGTTCACAACATGGTTTCAGACCCAACCACAGTACAACTACTGCCCTCCTCTCTTTTACTGACACAATAAACCATAACCGGAATAACAAAAAAATATCCTCAGCTTTCTTTCTGGACCTATCAAAGGCCTTTGATATGGTTAACCACCAGCTACTTCTCCACACTCTGAAAACTCTCTGCCTAGACAACCAAACACTGGACTGGTTTCATGCCTATCTCTCTGATAGGCAACAAGCAGTACTCTGGAAGAATAAGCTCTCTTGCCTCTTACCAAATACCATAGGGGTTCCTCAAGGTTCCATATTGGGACCTCTTCTCTTTTCAGTCTTTATTAATGACCTCTACACAGCCATCCCTGAGGCCACCTGTATTCAATATGCAGATGACTCAACGCTAGTTTGTTCTGATACATCTCCAGTTAACCTACTAACCACAACCCAATGCATTTTTACTGCAGTAGAAAACTGGCTATCAGGTTGTCAACTGATCTTGAATCCAAACAAAACCAAATTAGTACTCTTCCATCCAACCCATAAACCCTCTCCTATATCCTTTACTATACAATCCAACAATGGGACTATCATCTCCCCAGACTCCTATACTAAGCTATTAGGAGCTACCATTGACAATAAACTTAGATTCAACATGCACATTAACCAAACCATTAAAACCGTTAACAAGAAACTTGGGTCACTATATAGGATAAAATCTTTCCTAACTCCAATTGCCAAAGTGGCCATTGCCCGCTCACATCTTCTCTCTACCCTTCTATATGCCTCCCCCATGCTTACTAACCTTAACAAATCTGACCTAAATAAACTCTCATGTTGTTATAATCATATTGCCAGATTTGCAACTGGCATGCCCTATAGAACCCATCACTGTGTTAACCTAAGAAACCTCGGTTGGATAGAATTACCCAACCTTCTCCAGCAGAACCAACTCATAGAAGCATTTAAAATTCTCAAACAACCTGACAACACTCCTGCACTGAAAAATTTAATTATACCCTACACCAATCTCAGCTGTCTACGCTCATCAAACAGGCTACTTGTCCAAACAGTCAAATCCTATAACTCAGGGGGTGATACACTGTTTGCCAACGCCATTGGAAAAATATGGAATCCCTTCCTTTCACCCTCACTCTTACTAGCTCCCTAACCCAATTCAAAAAGAGTCTAAAATACCATTTTAAGTCACATTGGCTTTGCCAATGCTCAAACCCAGATTAACTCCTCTTCAGTAAGCCAAGATCATACTTTTCTTCAGGACTATCCAAGTATAAAAACTTTAGACCTTTATTCTCAATTGACCTAACCCCATATTTCCTTGAGAATTCTTCTGCCCATAAATGGAAGCCCTTTAATCTTTGCTAAAAGGACAACCTAGGGAAGAAAAAGATCTGTTGCGTCTGTGATTGCTATTCCTGAGATGTTTTTCTATAATATATATTTCATGTCTTCTCCTCATATGCATTAATTACTAAATGAAACAATATGTATCTATGTAACATGTATGTAACTTACTGTCAATGTGGAGCTTTTCTCCCCGGACCTCCACTGAAAATGGACATGTATCCAGTCGGACCATCCCGGTCAACAAATGTAAAATAAATATATATATAAATATATATATATATATATATATATATATATATATATATATATATATATATACACACACATATACATGTACACACACACATGCGCACACACACACACAGATATGAAGACAAAAAGAACTTGTAAGTAATTTGACAACATACCATTTTACATAATTAAATGAATAAGCATTTACTGATTTCATTTTGAAAGTCTTAGATGGTGTATTGCTGGGTCTTGACATTAATGCTATTTAACGTCTGTAAATGAATTACTGCTGTAGCAGTATATATGCATCGCTAATATCAACACCTATGAATGTTTTATTGAGTTTTATATATATATATATATATATATATATATATATATATATATATATATATATATAAATCAGCCCTTTTTGATGTACTACTTCAGTGGACTATGCTGACAGTTATTCCTTTTCTTTTTTCTGGTGCCATCCATCAGTTTAGATTACAGAATAATTACTGCAGGATTGCATTTATAGTTTTATAATACTTTTCACAGTCTTACTACTCACTAGCACTCTGTGACAGTTGCACAAGCCTCCCCTGCCCCTGGCCTCAGTTATATTCTGCCCTCCTCGGCTGTGAAGAGCTACCTTTCCATGGGATCATGCACTTTTCCCATATCCTATCCCCTACTAACTCTCTTCTCTCACTATCTAACTCATGACTCTTCTTTATGATACACTTCTACTACCTTTGTACCTCTGACACCTTCTATTAGTACATCCAACTTTTATGTGTAAATATCACCTTTTAAGACTTGCCTTCCTTGTCTCTAAGCAGAAAAACAAAGTACGATTTTATTTTATCTTATTTTTATTAATGATTGCACACTGGTCTTAAAATATGTGGATTTTATGTATCATGTGCTCTTACACTGGTTTACAAAGTCTGTTGAACATGTGGGAGAAACAGACAAATGTAGGTTTTGTAAAACAGAACTGGGAACAGTTGCACACCTCGTTGCTGGTTGTGACATATTAATGGCAGAAGGACTGTATACTGAAAGGCATAATAATGTGGCAAGAGTGTTGCACTGGGGATTGTGTAAACATTATGGTATTAAAGTGGCTAAAAAACACTGGAAACATGATCCACAAAGCATCATAGAAAATGATGAAGTCTGCATCACATGGAATCACCCATTACCCCCGTTTAAAGATATATGCTAGAAAACCCGATATAGTGGTCCAGGAAGAGAAGACAAAAGTAACACTGACCATTGAAATTTCCACACCGAGTGACTACAGTGTCTTGCATACAGAGAGACACAAAGTCATAAAATAACAAAATTTGCAGGCAGAAATGAGAGCAATGTGGAAGAAAGATATCCAGACAGTTCTAATAGTATTAGGGGCAATGGATCTTATAAAAAAGAATCTACAGTTATATTTAGATATGTTACCAGTACATGTAACCTTATACAAATTGCAGAAGGAGTCATTACTGGGCACATTGCGGGTGCTGCAAAGCCCACTTCTAGCTGACATCAAAGACTGAAACAATACTAACTACATGAACGTTAATCATGCTTTGACTTAGGAATGGGGTCCATTCCCATCATGGTATTAGAAACCCAAAAGACTTGGAGAAATTAAAAAAGATTGTTACCATGTGTACTACTGCTGTACTTATATGTATAGTTTTTCTCCCTGGTCCTCAGCTGAAAAGGGACAAGTCTAATAAATAAATAAATGTTACAATTACATCTCCTATTATAATGTTACTTTACATGTACCCGACAGCTTCATAAACTACCTCCCATTCTCCATTTTGTTTTTGCTTTCTCCTCCTCCCTGTACCCAACCAGCAGCTGCCATCTGCAGATCTCCTTACTGACTGGCTCTATCAGACCTGCATTAGTTTCCATTGGGCTTAACCCAACCTAGTTCAAGTCTGGTGAGGATAGCAAGGACACTAATGCAGAATCATATTGATTTCAGGAGGTGTGTTCTAACCCCCTTCCTCCTTTCCCCTGACAACCCTACAAGCACTGTGGTCATACAGTATTGTTAGGCTCCTGTGCTTTTGTAAGCATGCACAACTCCCCAACCTAGTCGTACACCCACTTTTTCAACATAGGCTGCCTTCCTCCAGCCAAGATGGGTGAGGTGACATGGCCACTCACTCCTACCCTAACACACAGCCCCTCTAGCACCTGTGCTACTAGTCAAACGTGGGTTGTCTGGGTTGCAGTAAAGGCTTTGTTTATCTGCACCATGGGGTCATGCTTTTCTCTTATTTATTGTACTTGCATACTAACTCCATAGCCCTGTTTACGTTTTAAAACCTGAGAGCCATCTTGTATTATTTATTTCTGCTGTACTCAGCGAATGTTTTGCTAAACTTTGTCTCTCTGATTTACATTTCAGGTGAATGAAACATACCTACTTAACAATGAAGGGTCTTTATATAATCAGGAGTCCATTGTTTAAGTGTTATAAAGCAAAGTACTGGATATATCAGCCTTCGCTTAATGGTCATGTGTTGGAATCCAGTGTTTTTTTATCACTCTTATCTCTGGCCATCCATTACATCTTCAATCAATAATTCTTCAAAAAATGTGCATATGTGTGTATAGACTAAAAACTGCAAGAAAGACTAAACTATGCTAGAGCCTTCACTGTGAAATACGTTAAATCTCTTGTACTGGAGGCCCATATGATATATACAAATGAGCCCTTATGGATGCATCACTTACATGGCTTCTGTATATCCATGACTTTTTACTTTTTAAATCATTATGGGTACATTCAGGCCAATAAAGCCAAAAACTTCTAGCTGTAGATGTGTGTTTTTTCTGCATTTTCTGCATTACTTTAAGCATTCCTGAAATAGAGATTAGCATCTTAAAAGTTGTGCATGAAGAACTAAATACTGTTTATGCACACAACAACCAATTAATCAGCAATTTTATGATTGCTATTTTAACAGAAAGGATGGTGGGCTTGATTTGTTGTTTTTCTTAAGGATTTCTAATGGGTAAGCTTGCCAAGTTTAAATAATTGTATCTGTACTTTTAAATTCTACTGCAGTTTTTCTTCCTGTGTCTTTATTCAAAATGGGTTTCACTCAAATGGACCAACCTGATTACCAAAGCAAAGAACTACATAAAGTAGATTCTGGAATATATGGAACAAACACAAACATTTTTTGTAGAAGTGGGAAGAAATAAGCTACTTGATGACTGAAAACTGCAACTAATTCATTACTTCAGGGTGCTAGCAAACTAGGCAAGCTAAGCAGTTCTTATTTGTCATGGGACTCTGAGGGATATATTCTGGAACATTGTGCCAGGGAGGAGAGCTTGTACATCATTGAATGGTGCCTTAATGCACTTTGTGATTTACAATAGACATTCACAGTGGAGCAAAACCTAGAACATGATTTTGCTCTCCTGTCCACCCAAGCACCTAGCCTCTATGGAAATGAATCAGCTCTCTACCCAGTCATATGCAGTTCAGAAAGCCAGCACCATTGGATTACTGCCTGGTTCAGACAGGGGGAACCTAAAGGGCAATGACTGTGGACAGAACAAATGCTAACAGTTGCTGTTGAAGGAGTATTTTAACTTTGAATAATACAAAAATAATCTAGAACATTTCACATTCCTAGAGGGTGACTAGCCAACAGTTTAAGTCATAACACAGTTGGTTTGGCTGAAATAAAAATTGTACTAGAATATTCAAAACTTATTAAAAAAGGGGGTTTATCACTTTCATTCCAATATGTTATGAAACTTCTTCAGATATTTACAATTACATCATTCCCTTCACCTTACATATGGGTGCACCCAATAAAAAAGTAATTGAGGAAATTCCATAATGTATAGGAACGAAAATGTTAAACTCCTTTTTTTGAATAAATCCTATGTTTGCAGCCTTGATCAGGGTGTTTGTGGATTTTCTAGTGGTTGTTTATATTGATTTCTGTATTTCTTTTAGTTACTGAAATCAAAGTTTGTTCAAACAGAATTTTTTTTTTGTTTGAAAAGAACATAGTGCAAGGTTTTCTATTTTATCATAAAAAAGCAAATCCGCCTGTAGAATAACACAGTTTCATACAATTATGCATCATATGATTGTTTTATATTACATTAGTACCTAACATGTATGGACATACCATCCTGATAACATTTGTTTATGCAAGTAGACATAACTGACATAAATATAGACAGATACAGAGTTTGCAATAATAATCTTATTCTAAAAACATATCAAAGCATGGCTGCAAAAGAGGAATGCTGCATTCTGAAGCCATTTGTTTCTACTGCACGCTCTCCTGCATCTACATCCACATGCCAGCACTCCAGAAATGCTAGCCTTAATTAGGGAAAATAAACAGAAATAATCCAATTGCTTATATCTGGCTATTGTTTTTCACAGTCTGGTATTAACAAATGACTTAAACATGAATGAGTGAATGAATAATGCAATCTGGTGCAGCTTTTTGCAAATGCATTTATTTATTTGGTTAATTAAACAGTTGCTACTGAGCAATTATTTACCATGCTGGAATATGTTTTTATTTCCCATAAAATAATGTTTTCAGCAATGATAAATGTCTAATGCCTAAGCTTTGTAATGCTATTTCCTACAATACAGATCAACTCATATTTGTAAAATTAAGTTGATCAGCAAGTCAATGCATCTAGGGTGAAATAAATAAACTGTAAAGCAACACTGTTTGTTATCTTGTTCTAAGAAACTGTCAAATAGTGCATTTTCCAGAATACACCAAATATTTCTAGAAAAACATTAAAAGAAGAGCAACATATTTTTATTTGAAATTTGATGTTTTGTTCAGTGACTACCTTTACTAAGCAGCAAAGTTATTACCAAACAAAGGAAAGGATGAGAAACATCCACTCAGCAGAGTAAAACTATACTCCTGCCACCTATAAATCTGTTGTAGCACAACAATTTCAATATACAGAAGATTAGTTTCTTAATTAGCACACCTGTCACCTATAATCTTGTGGTAACACAACCACAATAGTTTGAATGTACACAAGGATTGCTACTTTCATTTGGATTATCATCTACCTCAAACATCTTCATTTTCTTTGTAGTGACTACCCCTCTAACATCCTCTTTTTTGGCTTCTGGTTTTGAATCATGGAGATGCATCATCACTATTACTTGCCAGACACCTCCCTTAATGTGGCATACCTCCAAACCTTGTACTTCCTCCCTTCCCAGTTTTAGAGCTGCTTGCAAAAAGGGAACTGAAAGTGAAGAACAGAAATAATCTTATACTATCTGTAGAATAAGACAGTCCAACAAATCATGATCAGAAAGTGGAAAACAGTATCCTAGAGATGGAGCAGAGTGAGTGCTTGCAACATTATTCCTTGCATACACCAACCTTTTATTGGCCTTAGCCTTACAATGTACCAATACCATTAAGTTAGGGACCAATTAGGTATGGTCTCTGAGGATTTGCTTTTCCTGGGTCCTAGGGCAACCAAGCCTCCTTGTCCATCCCAGATGTCCAGCCTAGCAGTCATTCCATTTCTGGCCTCCCCTAGGACCTGAATACTCTACCTATCTCAGCAAGTTCCCCACTTTCTATAACAAGCATGTCTCCCCATCAGAAACCTGAGCCACTAATTGAACTCAGGTTACCTGGGCCATAGTCAGGCTTCATTCTCTGTAATCCACAAGGGTGTCTTTGCCACATTTATTGGCCACACATCCTTAACCCTTGCTGATACAAGTCTCCTGAAGTACAAGACAACATTCATAATTAAGAAATACTTGCTACATTTTGAGGTTTATTTCTTTCATGCATACTTGAATCTCTGTTGGAACCTTTGCACACTGTGACAAAATGATTTACTATCTTGAAGATTATACATTTTTCCATTTACAGGACACTGTATTTTGTGTGGTTATAACTGAATTTCTTTGTCTCAAACTTGTTATGCTGGCATTCTTTATTTTGGAATAATTTGACTCACTTTTGTTAAATTTTATTTAATTGATTCATTCTGACTTCTTGCATTCTCTCTGCTAAGTTTATATTTCTGATATTTACATTAAATTACATTCTCTTATGGGAAAATGAGACAAAACACCTATTTAATATGCTCTTTTAGTTCATCTTTTTTAACTAATGTGCTCCCATTTTGCTTCACTTTTTCCAACTTACCCCAGTGCCTCCTTCAATTCCTGGGTCTACTAACCCCTCCTGCAGCCCTCAGACTATCTCTATTCTATGGCAGAGGCTGGTGCAAAACCTAGGGGTATCCTGAGGGTTCATGTAATTGACTGCTTTCGTGAGGAGGTTTTTTTCATTAATGACCTATTCTTTGAACTCCCTCCCCTACATTTGCCTGTTTTAAATTCAAGGGCTGCCCCCCCATGGAATGCCTAGATGAATGTCCGACCCCCTGCTCCCAGGGCGAGCATTCCCATCTCTCCCTCCCAGTGCTAAAGACACCCGAGTTGATACTATAACCCAGGTCACCTGGGCTAGCTCTTTTTGAATTTAGTTAGAAGAGCTTCAGTTCCTCATGTCTTTGGTAATATTTTTTACATTATGAACATGCAGCATTCTGAAGGCTTTCCTCTAGCCATGTTCATCAGCCTGATATTTGTCTTCTTTTATGGTGTCCAGAAGTGCACACAGTACTTAAGGTATAGCCTGAGCATGATCAGGTGGAGTGGGAGCATTATCTCTTTGTTTCTGAAATGTGTCACCCTGAGGATACACCTCAGATTTCTGTTTTCCACTATCCATATCCTTATATTCTATTTTTGGTGACCCATTCCAGATATGCCGATTACTTCTGGATACATTTCCAGAACTTTTGACATCAATTCTATATTGTAGATACAAATGAAAGAAAACAAAAGCTGGATAAATGCCTGGTATACACCTCAAGTGAAAAAAAATGAAAAGACCAATGGTTAGACCACAGCTGAAGATAAAAATGGAATAATCCACGTCAGGAAATAAATCACTTGCAGCTTCACAGTAGTGCCCTTTATAAAACCAAAAGTTGTGACTGAGATGTAGTAGTCAAGGTAGGAAACGGTTCACTTGCAGTTTCACACCACTTTATTAAACAAGAGTAAGCGCCATGATCTAAGTCAGCTGATCGCTTCTTCAGACTCATAAAAACAGTTAAAACATTGGTATATAAAATATGGTTCAACCAATGAAAACACATATAGAACTATGACATAGACTAATTAAAATTGCATACATCAGTATATCAATTTGCCTTATATTCTACATAAGATGAAATGAAGTATGCATATAACAGACACATTTTATGTAATAATCCATATTATTTAATGTTTTAGTGGTCTCAAATACTATAGAAGATGTTAAAAGCAAGGAAGGTCATGATTTTAAAGTTAGATTCCCTATAACTTATTCAAGTGACATCAGAAGGTTCTGTAATATCTTTGAGAAGAATTGGAATGTTTTATTGTCGGATCCTGACTTGAGAGAATTGTTAGAAGATAGACCCAGCTTTTCTTTTAGAAATAAGAGGACCTTAAAAAGGCAACTCTGTTATAAATTTAGAAACAATTAAAGAATGATACAATCTGATAGGCAGGGGACTTTTCCTTGCAGAAATTGTACAGCATGTGACTATTTATATAATAAATCTACATATAAACATCCTACACTAGGATTTATAATTGATATAGATTTTTATGCTGACTGCAGAACACAAAATTTGGTTTATTTCAGCTTCTGCACTGTCTGTCATGCCTTTTATATAGGCAAAACCAATAGGTGTCTAAAGGAACGTATCCTTGAACACCTTAGAGATATAAAAAATAAAAAAGACACAAGTGCTTTAGCAAAACATGTGGAAGAAGAAGACAGGAAGCATATTTTTAATTTCATGGTTTTAGAAATAATAAATAAAAGTAAGAGGGGAGGTGATATAAGGAATAAGGTAGAGGAAGCAGAACAAAGATGGATTTTATTACTTCAGGCAGATAGGTCTCCTGGATTGAGCAATGCTGTTTCCTTGAAACCTTTTTTAAAATCCAGACCACTAAAACATTAAGTAATATGGATTATTACATAAAATATGTCTGTTATATATATATTTTATTTCATCTTATGTAGAATATAAGGCAAATTAATGTACTGATGTATGCAATTTTAATTAGTCTATGTCATAGTTCTATATGTGTTTTCATTGGTTGAACCATATTTTATATACCAATGTTTTAACTGTTTTTATGAGTCTGAAGAAGCGATAGCTGACTTAGATCGCGAAAGCGCTTACTCTTGTTTAATAAAGTGGTGTGAAACTGCAAGTGAACCGTTTCCTACCTTAACTACTACATCTCAGTTACAACTTTTGGTTTTATAAAGGGCACTACTGTGAAGCTGCAAGTGATTTATTTCCTGACGTGGATTATTCCATTTTATCTTCAGCTGTGGTCTAACCATTGGTCTTTTCATTTTTTTCCTATATTGTAGATACTTCACAACAGAGCTATTGTGACCCAGTGTAGTACTTTGCATCGGCTTGCATTGAGATTCACTTGCTACCTTTCTACCCACTTGGTTATCCATTCCAAATCATTCCTTAGATATTCCCCTACCTTTCTCTGCTACACATATCTCTGTCATGATTGAAGAAGCAGATTCTGTTTTCAATTCCTTCAGTTATGTTTTAATTAAAAATAATGGAAGAACACTGGATCCCAGGACTCATGGATGCAGTACTACACATTGCCCCTTTTACCACAACCCTGAGTGTCCTGTCACTCAACTATTTAGCAACACATTTCCTCAGTCCTGATGACAACCCAGCTGCTCAAAATTTTTCAGCAGTTGCCTCATTGACAGGGAGGCAAAGTTCTTGAAGAAATCCAGGAAAACCATAATTGTTGAATGCGTTCCACTAAGTACTCACTTGTTAACTTTTCCTGTAATTCAGTATAAAACAGAATCAGATTTGTCTGACAGCTTCTTCTGATTATCAGCCCATATTAGCTGATATTCTGGAGATTGCCTTCCTCTAGAAAAACAATGAGTCTTGCCCTTATAAGTGTCCGTATGACTCTTTGACTCTTCCTGCTATTATTGTTAGGCCAAACGGTCTGCAGATCCTCCGATTTTTTCTGATTCCCTTTGCACAGGGGTACCACACCTTTTCCAGTGCTCAGGCAGTTCTGCAGCTGTCAGCAATCTGCTAAAAACTATCATGAGGGGATCTGTCAGCACACTAGCCAGAGCTCTTAGGACCTCTGGGATGCAGCCTTTCTGTTCTCTGTGTTTTATTCACCTTCAAGAAACCAATTCCATTTTCACATCCCCCATCTCAAGCCTGGGGTCCCTGTTACCACTGTACCCACTCTGCCCTACCTCCCTACCAGTGCAAAGCAACCTCTTCTTGCTTTCATTTATAATGGCTGAAGAAAAGTACTCATTTAGTAACTATGGTTTTCCCTTTCTTCAGTGATGCCTTTCTTATCTTTGTTTAGCCTGAACAGAGTGTCAAGTATCTTGCCCTAATTGTTAGAATCATCTTCCATTGAAGCCATTTGATCTTCTCTTTTTGTCTTTTTACTTCCTCAAACCTTTTCCATAGCAGTGAGTAATATATCACTGACACATTTCCTTTGCCTGTTTGCCACCTCACTTTTCCTAATTACTAAACTCTAGTACCTCATCTGACCATGCCCCATTATTGAAATCTTACACAGTTGTCATTGTCCTTGTATTGTTACCCTTACTCCCACTCTAAATCACATAGCGACATAGTCTCTATTTACTAATGATGCTCTCACTGGGTCATCCCTGTCCTCCTCAGTCTTCCATAAGGTCATATCCAGAATTCTTTCCTTTTTAAGAGCTCAGTCAACTCTTGCCTTCTTTCTACCTTGGAACTTGAAATCAGTCTATCGCTCTCTGGCAGTTGCACATTTGCCCATGACTATAACCCTCTTTCCCCTATCCACCTACCACCCTGCTATGAGGACAACACTTTTATTCTTATCCAGTGCTATAACCATTCATAACATTTCTTTCCTTCCTCGTGCTGGCTGCTGGTAAAGGTAACACTTCTAAAAATGCTGACTGCAGCTTTTCATTCTTGCATCCCATCCTGCTAGCTTTCTGGCTCTGCTTGCTGCCATGTTAAACATTTATTTGATCATTTGTCCCTACAGACAGCAGATCATGCATCCCTCCTTCCATGGAAATCACTTAACCTCCCCCTCCTACACCGTTCTGAGTCTAAACCACTAGACTACTTCCACTGTAATCTGGCTCCCCAGTCTGCCTTGCCAAGATTCTTAATTTCCATGGTGACTGAGCATCCAATCAGTAAAACCCTCTTCTGTTGTCTCACACTGGTTTTTGACTCCTTGAATTTCTGTCTACCAGATCCTGTGTTTTTCTATATGTATGTATACACTTTTCTAAGGTTCATAGGTTCATAGGTTCATAGGTTCATACTAGGCTATCTGCCCAAGGGCATTTATAAGCCTAGCCCATAGTTATGTGGCTTTCGCCACCCCTTTAGTTTGAATAAAAACTATGCCTATCATTTTGCTGTGCCTCTGTCAAGCAGTGACACTGAAGTAATCCCTGGGGTATATCTGCAATCTCCCATCCATTGGTCAAGATTCCTCTTGAACAAGGCCAGAGAGCTGCTCTGCCTCACATGTACCGGGATTTTGTTCCACAGCATAGGGAGTCTCTGGGTGATGAATCTGTCCCTCCAGCACGTTCTATTTATAACCGTGTCAAGGTTTAAGTCTCCCGCCCTTGTGGTTCTGAGGGATCTAGATTTTTGAGGTGAAGCATATTCATCAAATCTGGGTTTGACATGGCCTTATATGTCAGGCACAGGTCACCTCTGAGCAAGCGGTATGAGACTGAATAGAGCTGGAGTTCTTTCAGTCGGGCAGCATAAGACATATTTTTGAGACCCTTTATCCTTTTGGTGAGGAACTTTTGGGGCCTTTCAAGCTGCAGCAGGTGTCTGGTCAGATACATTCGAACGGGCATTGTACTCAATCATAGGTCTAATGAGTGATGAGTACAGGGGGACGATGACCTCCCTTGATCTAGATGTGAATCCCTTCATGATCAGGTGGGCGATATAGAAGGTTTTCCTAACTACTTTAGCAACATGAGTGTCAAACGAAAGGCTACTGTCAACCTGGGTCCCCAGATCCCTGATGACTTTTTCTGTGCTCAGTGGATTGCCACCTATATGGTAGCTAGGGGTAACCTTGTTTTTCCCGAAGGGTATGACTATGCATTTTTTGGCTTTTAACTTTAGGCCATGGCTCTGGCACCAGTTATCCATTTCTGTGAGGCCCTTCTGGAGGATATCTGTGTCAGATGTGTTTTCGACTATGGCGCCCAGTTTGCAGTCATCTGCAAACTTTGTCAGCCATAACCCTCCTGTGTTTGCTTGTACTTCAGAAAAGTAGATGCCGAACAAGAGTGGACCCAGGACTGAGCCCTGTGGGACATCACTTGTGACAGGCTTTGAGTGTGACATGGCTCCAGCAACTCCGACCTTGTGGGTTCTGTCACTTAGCCAGTTTGCAACCCATCTTGTGATGTATGGGTTTACATTCAAGCTGATGAGTTTTTCGATGATACCTGAGTGGGGTATTGTGTCGAAGGCCTTTGCCAGGTCGAGGTAGGCTGTATGGACTGCCTTTCCCTCATCAATGGCCTTGGTGACAGTCTCGAAAAAGTCAACCAAGTTTAAGAGGCAGGATCTGCCTTTGACAAAGCCAAACTGGGTTGGATCCAAAGTCTGCAAGTTCCCTATGTCTTTATTTATGAGTTCCATTATGATCCTCTCCATGGCTTTGCAGATAAGGCTTGTCAAGCTAATGGGGCGGTAATTTCCAGAGTCTGTGGAGGCACCGCCCTTATGAAGTGGGACCACAGTCGCCATGCGCCACTCCTTGGGTACGTATCCTGAGGTGAGGCTAAGATTAAACAGCTGCCCTAACTGTGGGTTTAATTCCTCATTGAGTTCGTGAAGCACACAGCCGGGGACACCATCCGGTCCCATGGATGCTGTGTTTTTTGCCTTAGTGAGGGCAGTTCTCACCTGGGCATTGGAGATGTTTGGGGGGCTACAATCCTCTGGAATAGATATCTCTCCTTTTGGGTGGAGTTTGCACTGAACCTGTCAGCCAGTATGTTGGCAATGTGTGTAGGTTCAGTAATTTTCACATCATTTTGAACTAATTCTGAGCATATCTGGGAGTTTCCTCTTAGGTCTCTAACATAGCTAAAGAAGGCCTTATGATTCTCTTTAGAGTCCTTGGCGATTTTTCTCTCAAAATTTGCCTTGGATGATTTTATGAGAGCTCTTAGTTTTTTACTTATAATGATCAAAGGTGTCTTACCTTTCAAGGATTTTGCTCTATCTTGTAGTAGCTTCCTCCTTTTGTTGTAGAGCTTGTTTATGGCTGGGGTCCACCAGACTGGACGCTTGCCTTTGGTACAGAGAGTCTTAGTTTTGTTTGGGATTGCCTGATCCATGCAGTCCTGTAGGTGCTGGTAGAAGGCATTTGTAAGTGATTCAGCAGTTTGAGTAATGTTTACCACTGGCTCAGGGGCCTTAAAGGAGACCACACTAGTTTTTAGAAGTGTGAAATCGGCTTTTGAGAAGTTTTTCACTGTGGTCTTTTTGTTTCAGGTGGGGCGGGATGAGGACCTCCAGCGAGATTAGTTTATGATCTGATCTCACCAGTGAGGGGTATACTTCCAGTGTTGAACATTTTGATCCCATGTTCGTGATGATGAGATCAAGTATGTTTTCTCCTCTTGTGGGGATGGTGACTAGTTGTTCCATGGCATTTGAGTTTATGAACTCCAGGAATCTTTGGGTTAGAGTGTTCGGGCTTGAGTAGTGTTCCCAGTCTATATTAGGGTAGTTGAAGTCACCTAGTATGATGGTGTTTGGAGATACATTTATCCCTCCAATGTTTTCAGGAAGGCCATGTGAGGTTCCTGAGTTTGAGAGGGTGGCCTGTAACATGCTACAAATTGCAGAGCAGTCTTGCCTATGGTTAATTGCACCTGGATGGTCTCCGATGCATCGTGCGTTGCCACCAACCTTGAGGTGTGGGTGTCCTTTATGAATATGGACACGCCCCTCCTTTCTTGGTGTTGTCCGGATTTTGGGGCCGGACGCATGATATGAGGTGAAACCTGTTAGTGCTGGGGTGCTCTCAGGAGCCTTGAACCAGGTTTCTGTCACAGCACAGACATCGATGTTCTCCATATTGAGAAGGGCCTCGAGTGCGTGCATCTTGAGATTGAGACTTCTGGCATTGAGCAGCATTACCCTTAGTTTTTTCCTTTTGGTGTTCTAGGGTGGTAGGTTTAGAATTTGAGCCTTGCCTAAAAAGGCACTATGGGGTGGCAAGAGCCTTTGCCAATATCCGGAAGCCCAGGGTGACAGGTGCAAGCCGTCCCTTGAAGCAGCGTGGCTTGTCCAGCATGTCATCCCAGACAGACAGACATTGGATCCCATTTGAATGACACCAGAATTTAAGCCAATTATTAAAGCTGATCATCTTATCACTGTATTGTGGCATCATTCTAGGTGAAGGTAGGATACTGCTCAAGGTCAGGGTCATACCTGCCTGGGCTACATAATCAGAGAGCTCCTCGATGTCCCTTTTCATGTAGTCCAAGGAGGTATGTCTCAGGTCGCTGACACCAGCGTGGACAATGACTGAGTCATACTTGTACCTGCTGTTGAGAGACCTCAGTGCTTGCGTTATGTGGTGGATTCTAGCCCGACAGGCAGCTTACTGTGACCTTCTCTTTACTCAGTCTGGTGAGCGGGACGCCAGTGTGTCTGACAATGGAATCACCAATGACAAGTGTGTCTGGCATTTTGTTTGGCCTTAAGGGCTGTGACTGTTTGACACTCTGACTGTGTGGTCTATGTGTTGCATGTGTTGGGTCGTGAGGTGGTAGTTGTTTGGGTGTCTGCTTTGGTGGCCTCTGCTGTTTTGGTAAATTTTTGATCAGAGCCTCCGAGTATGTCTTTGTGTGAGTATGTGTATGATTTGAAGTTGTGATGGTACCATGTGTGACTGGGTATGTATTGTGTGTGGTTACCTTCTCCTCCTGTCTGGTCTTGCCAGTCCTATGTTGAGAGAGCTCAGCCTCCAGTTTGGCCGTATAGTTGCATCTCTCGCATGTATTTGTGTTTTGTGGGAGAAGGAGAGGATTGTCTGTGTACATGAGGCAATTGTAACATTGCCTCAATATTCCCAGGTTCACCAGTTGAGCTGGAGAGGACACTAGCAACTGATCCCACGACATACTAGAAGTAGTAGATAAAGAGACTTTCAAAGGACTCTGGGGGAAGTGGGTTTTAGGCTGGTGGGGTACTATCTATAATAAGAGTGCTTTATCAAGGTGCAAGTACTGTAGGAGTAAGTGCTAGGCTTTACAGATAGAGAATAGTCTACTTGGGAATCAAGTAGAGATGAACTTTTCAGTTATAGGATATGCTGGTTAGATCAGCAGTACAGCTCGAGGAAGGTAGTTCTAAGAGAAAATTGGAAGAGTGGAATTTAGATGGCCCAAATAGTTTAACCTTGTTTAACCGCTGCTCTTGTGTGCAACAGTGGTAACTCAGCTAAATCAGCTACGCTGCTTAGCATGTTTTATAGCAGGGGCTGAAGGGAGCTAGGAATTGGCCCAAAACGACCAATGGACTACTAGTTTCTGGCTGAAACTTCACCAAATCGGACAGAAAGGCTGCTCAGTGCTTCCCACTCCCACTGGTAAGCAAAGAAACTTCCCTCCTCCCTAATAAGGCAATGGATCAGTAACAGGAACTAAAAACAAAGCCCAGGGATCAGCAACTCTGAAACTGGACTACTCTAGTTCAGTAAGGCAGGAAAACAAAAGATTTTTTGTTTTTTTACAGAGACAAGGAAAAAAACAGACAGTAAATGCTATAAATGCTGTAAATCGGCTAGCGCACTTTAGTGTGTAGCCTACAGAAACAATTTTCAACAATTAGTAACTTAAAGTGCAATAAACAGTGTAAAATGCAGAAATCACTTAAAGTAGCAGTAAAACAGGCGAAATGCAGTCGCTAGCTTAAATAACAGTGGGAAATCCACAAAAAATATTTATATCTGGTAGAAAGTCACTCTTTTAGCTCTCTGCTGCTTGGATCACTCTGCAGGCCACCACGAGGATCTGTGCTGAGTTGGTACAAGCTGGAAAACGCGTGTTTAGCGTGTTTTATAGCAGGGGGCTGAAAGGAGCTAGGAATTGGCCCAAAACGACCAATGGACTACTAGTTTCTGGCTGAAACTTCACCAAATCGGACAGAAAGGCTGCTCAGTGCTTCCCACTCCCACTGGTAAGCAAAGAAACTTCCCTCCTCCCTAATAAGGCAATGGATCAGTAACAGGAACTAAAAACAAAGCCCAGGGATCAGCAACTCTGAAACTGGACTACTCTAGTTCAGTAAGGCAGGAAAACAAGAGCATGCTGATACTCCATTTTTCATTTGCCTCAACATCATAAGACTTTAGTAATCTGGCTGAAGATATGGAATGGATGAAATGAGGTGTACAAACGTGATAATCAGTCTCATCTTTCAGATATATCATTATATATCTGTCTAGCAGAATGCATGATGCAATATTATTTTATTACTGGATCTTAAATCAAAGTAATCAAATACTAAACTTTTAAGGACTCTACAAGATAATGTTGGAATAGTCTCATTACTGCAATCAAAACATTGAAAACAGCTTTTTAGAGTACAGTAATGGCAGAAAAAGGAGAAAATTAAACCTGCAGAAATGTATTTCCCTTTTCTGAGGCTATGCAACCTTGTAATTTAAGAAGGAAAGGGGTAGATATGTTCTCTGCTAAAATATTTTCTACTGACTTTTGCTTCTTGCCTTCTCCCATAAAGTTCAGCTTGCTGAGTCTGTTTTTTTTTTGGTTATGTTGATTTTTGGTATTTGATTCTTCTAACTTTTTGGAAGATAAGTTGCTAGATATCAACAGATATCACTACACACAATACCAGAACTTACAAATGTGTACAGTACTCCAATATTCCTCCTTCCACATATCACTACAAATTAGATCATTAGGCTAAGATGCTTGGTGTTGGATTCACTTCTAAGAAATATTAAGTCTATGAGAAAAGCGACTTCAGGGCAGGGGATGCCATAAAGCAAAACATGTAGTGTAGTATAGTGTAGTGTGGTGTGGTGTGATGTAGTGTGGTGTGGTGTGGTGTTGTATGGTATAGAGTAGTGCAGTGTGGTGTGGTGTAGTGTAGTGTAGTGTGGTGTAGTGTGTTATAGTATAATATAGTGTGGTGTGGTGTAGTGTGGTGTGGTGTAGTGTGGTATAGTGTAGTGTACTATGGTGTGGTGTAGTGTAGTGCAGTGTGGTGTAGTGTGATGTAGTGTAGTGCATTGTGGTGTGGTGTAGTGTGGTATGGTGTGGTGTAGTGTAGTACAGTGTTGTGTGGTGTGGTGCAGTGTAGTGTAGTACAGTGTAGTGTGGTGTGGTGTATTGTGTTATAGTGTAGTGTAATGTGATGCAGTGTAGTGCATTGTGGTGTGGTATAGTGTAGTATAATGTACTATGGTGTGGTGTAGTGTAGTGTAGTGTGGTGTAGTGTGATGTAGTGTAGTGGATTGTGGTGTGGTGTGGAGTGGTGTAGTGTGGTGTGGTGTAGTGTAGTATGGTGTAGTGTGGTATGGTGTGGTGTAGTGTGGTATAGTGTAGTGTACTGTGGTGTGGTGTAGTGTGGTATAGTGTAGTGTGGTGTAGTGTGATGTAGTGTAGTGTAGTATAGTGCAGTGTAGTGTGGTGTGATGTAGTGTGGTGTAGTGTGGTATAGTATGGTGTATATTTTCTTCCTTATTTGATGATTTTATTATGCAGTACCCAACAAAGGCCTACTGATGCATTAACAAACAGTCTTTAAAATAACATATTATGAATAACTTATACAACAAATATACCCTGAAATTCTTAATCTTCTGTCTCACTACATAAGGCATTTTCTTTAAAATGCCATTTCCAAATAATCAGCTTACCTATTTGATTAACTTAGACTTTATAAATATATGTATTAGTTGGACTGTGCTGCTGGGGAGATATGTTAATGCCATCAGGCATGATCTGTTGGGGCCGGAATATTATGCTCATGTAAGATTTTCAGAATTAAAGACAACTGGCCCTATAAAGAAGGAAAAAGGCAGTGCTGCATATAAATCATATTTTATATAGATTAGTCCAAATGCTATAAACATTTTTGTAACAAAGTCAGAGAGCTTCTTGTTGAAACCGCAGTGAGCGAGATCATACTGTCGCAACCGTGGTCTTTCACATTTAGTTTGCAGAGTCTTTTAATAACCGGAAAATGTCTAGCATTCCTGAGAGTGTTTTCATCTCATTTGTGGCTATTTTCATTCTGCTCAGCAGGAAGGTTTCATACTTTATAGTGCCTCATGGTTAGCTCCTTGTCTGAAAAAAAAGGAAACACAAGTAAATGCTGCTAGCAATATTGTTAGCCCTTTGGTATAAAACAGAGTTTAACTTAAAGAATATGGAGGGATGATTATAAGACTGGAGCTCATAGAAGTATGAACTCCACAAACATAACAACAACAAAACAATGCAACTGGTATTAGATAAAGAAATCCACTGCTTCCAGCAGTCAAATACTAGCATTTTTTTCAAGCCCATCAAAAACAGGATATTGATTACAACAGGTTTTTTGAAACATTGAACATGTGCAGGCTAAGGAAAACATCTCCTCCAAAACCTCATCAGAATGTTACTTTACAAAGGTGCATCTGCAAGTGAAGTGGAATGCATTGAACAGTTATTATCCCATATAATACCATGACACCCCCAAAACGTGCACGCTGATTGGCCAGCGTGCACATTGTAAATCGAGTTATACTAATGGAAAAAGGTCCGGTCGACCGGACTTTTTTCCATTAGTATAACTCTACTTTTAAAACACTGTCTCGCTATGTTAAATGGGTTTAACATAGCGAGACAGCTTTAAAATAAGCAACGGAGATCTCCGTTGCTTATTTTAAACTGTCTCTATGTTAAACCCATTTAACATAGCTTGAAAGGTTTTAAAAAGCAACGGAGAAAGCAAGATCTCCATTGCTTTTTTTACTGTTTCGCTATGTTAAATGGGTTTAACATAGTGAGACAGTTTTAAAATAAGCAACGGACATCTCCGTTGCTTATTTTAAAATGGTTTCGCTATGTTAAACCCATTTAACATAGCGAAAACCGTAAAAAAAGCAACGGAGATCTTGCTTTCTCCGTTGCTTTTGCCCACAGCTCTGATGTACTGCGCGCAGTACATCAGAACTGCCGTGGATGCCAGACATCTGCAGAAGGGCAGTAAACAGGCATTATACTATGCCATTATTTAAGAAAAGTAATAGTTTCTTTTCTTAAATAATGTCATGGTATAATAGCAATAACCCACTTCTGGGTGTGGGTAATGCTGTATTTACCCACGGTTGGCTTTGTTTGGTCCCTCGGGCTTCGCCCTCGGGACCAAACCACGCCAACCGTGGGTAAATCCAGCATTACCCACACCCAGGCGTGGGTTATTGCTATAACAATCCACCTCCAATGAGCTATTTTAGCTTAAAGACTTAAAACAATTTCTGCTTATTCTTAGAAACTATAGCAGCATTTTCCATGTTGGGAATGGTGACATATGACTCAATAACTACCTTTCTTTATTTTATTCCTTCCTTCTTTCCTTCCATCTAATTAAATAAATGACTCGATTATATATATGCCAGCTTCTTGGCTACCCTACAGTTGCTCTGAGGAGAAATTGCTTGAACACCAGTAACAGGAGGAAAAAAAAAACATGAAATGCATTATACTGAATGCTATCATCCATAAAAAATCATTGCTGATGCAATTTCTAAATGTGCCTTGGTAATGATTCATTTGTTTTGGGAGATTTCTCCCTTCTTGGTGCAAGTTTGGAGTCGGTTTATATAGTGGGTGTGGGGGCTTCAGAGGAGGCAAGGGGTAAGGGGCTTGTCCCCACATTGAGAAGCTTGGTCCCTGAAAAAAAAGCTAAATTGATGTTTTACCCTTCTGTGTTTTGGGCATTGTTCAAAATGTTGGTGTTTTATAGTTGAACCCAGCTGTTTCAGCATTATCACCGGAAGTATTAGGTGTGTTTGATATAGCTGTTCTGACATTATCACAAGAAGTATCAGGTATGTTCAATACAGCTGTTCCGACATTATCACAGGAAGTATTCAGTATGTTTGATACAGCTGTTTCAGCATTATCACCGGAATTATTAGGTGTGTTTGATATAGCTGTTCTGACATTATCACAGGAAGTATTAGGTGTGTTTGATACAGCAGTTCTGACATTATCACAGGAGGTATCAGGTGTGTTTGATACAGCTGTTCTGACATTATCACAGGAAGTATTAGGTGTGTTGGATACAGCTGTTCCAACAGTATAACACAAAGTATTAGGTGTGTTTGATACAGCTGTTCTGACATTATCACAGGAAGTATTCAGTATGTTTGATACAGCTGTTCTGACATTATCACAGGAAGTATTCAGTATGTTTGATACAGCTGTTCTGACATTATCCCAGGAAGTATTAGGTGTGTTTGATATAGCTGTTCTGACATTATCACAGGAAGTATTAGGTGTGTTTGATACAGCTGTTCTGACATTATCACAGGAAGTATTAGGTGTGTTTGATACAGCTGTTCTGACATTATCACAGGAAGTATTCAGTATGTTTGATACAGCTGTTCTGACATTATCCCAGGAAGTATTAGGTGTGTTTGATATAGCTGTTCTGACATTATCCCAGGAAGTATCAGGTGTGTTTGATACAGCTGTACCGACATTATCACAAGAAGTATCAGGTGTGTTTGATACAGCTGTACCGACATTATCACAGGAAGTATCAGGTGTGTTTGATACAGCTGTTCTGACATTATCACAGGAAGTATTAGGTGTGTTTGATACAGCTGTTCTGACATTATCACAGAAGTATTAGGTGTGTTTGATACAGCTGTTCTGACATTATCACCGGAAGTATCAGGTGTGTTTGATACAGCTATTCTGACATTATCACTGGAAGTATCAAGTGTGTTTGACAGACCTGTTCTGACATTATCACAAGAAGTATCAGGTGTGTCCAGAGAAGTAAATATTGTGGGAAGAAATATCCAGGGAATTGTTATAGCTAGGCTTGCATAGGCCCTAGGGCCAATAGCCTAGTACCAACCTATGATACAGCTTTTCTGACATTATCACAGGAAGTATCAGGTGTGTTTGATGCAGCTGTTCTGACATTATCACAGAAGTATTAGGTGTGTTTGATACAGCTGTTCTGACATTATCACTGGAAGAATCAGATGTGTTTGATACAGCTATTCTAACATTATCACTGGAAGTATCGAGTGTGTTTGATACACCTGTTCTGACATTATCACAGGAAGTATCAGGTGTGTTTGATACTGCTGTTCCGACATTGTCACAGAAAGTATCAGGTGTGTTTGATATAGCTGTTCTGACATTATCACAGGAAGTATTACGTGTGTTTGATACAGCTGTTCCGACATTATTACAGGAAGTATCAGGTGTGTTTATACAGTTGTTCTGACATTATCACAGGAAGTATCAGGTGTGTTTGATACAGCAATATTTTACACCGTTCCACAGCTAATCACAGAAAATTAAAAAAAAACATAATTTCATGATAAAATATTTATTTAGTTTATTTATGTTAGTAACTTCTTAAATACCAGTGGTCTAAAGACACTCTTTTTAAGGTAAAAGATGTGTAGTTGCCAGCCATTTTAATTAGATAGAATCACTAGTGTTTGCTATCAAGCTTAATATCAGTAGAATAGAACTATCAGCCATTTGTTTTCTTTGCTAAAGTGAATTTTAATTTGCAGAGTCACTATGCTACAGTTTAATGCTGCCACCATAAATGGAAATGGATCACCCAAACTCTGCCCATTAACAAAAAAAAGTGTGTCCTTCAGATCAACTGGATGTTTGGTCACATGGATGAGTGATCTTGTTGAAAACAGGAAGTACATTTGGGTAAGTGAAGTGTAGTGTTCAGGTTAAATATCGGAAGTGAGTGTGTGTGCATTTATGCATTATGGTTACAGTAAGGGCTAAGTTCGGTGATAGAGTTTATACTGTATGTGTGCTGAAGGTAAATAAGGGCTAGGTAAGAGAATAGATTTAGTGTAATATCTGTGTTTATGTATGTGGTGTGTGTCTGAGACTGTCTTGTGTAGTGGTAGTCTTACTGAATGGGGTTTTATAAATTGCCATGTTTGGGTTAGGGACAGTGTTAGGGTTAGCACATATTAGTAAGGTGGTGCAGAGGAAAGGAAGTGCCCATTTGTGCTAGAAGTGCAAATTCAACACCATGTGACCAAAGCACAAAACTGCTTTGACAAAGTACTGGTGCCAAACAGTTTCAGGGTAACTATGAGCACAGTTCCATGTAGAGATGGTGGACAAAACGAAGGCAAGAACAGTGTGTAAGAAACTTTGAAGTCATGCAATGTATAGTGATTCACAGTCCATCTACTGTATGTATTCAGAAGAGCAGGAAATCGAGGGACCAACCAGCGTTCCACTTATTACAGCAACTATATAACACTGTCATACTGTGTTGACAGCTGAATCACAAAGAGTGGCACACATGCAGAACATCAACATAGAGCATGTCCTAAAACCCTTATATCATCCCACATACTATTCTGCTCCTGCACAGGGCATGTCCTTAAACGCTTACATCATCCTACATACTATACTGCTCCTGCGCAAGGCATGTCCTAAAACCCTTACATTATCCTACATACTATACTGCTCCTGCACAGGGCATGTCCTAAAACCCTTATATCATCCTACATACTATACTGCTCCTGCACACGGCATGTTCTTAAACCCTTACATCATCCTACATACTATGCTGCTCCTGCACAGGGCATGTCCTTAAACCCTTACATCATCCTACATACTATACTGTTCCTGCACAGGGCATGTCCTTAAACCCTTACATCATCCTACATACTATACTTCTCCTGCACAGGGCATGTCCTTATACCCTTACATCATCCTTATACCCTTACATCATCCTACATACAATACTGCTGCTGCACAGGGCATATCCTTAAACCCTTACATCATCCTACATACTATGCTGCTATTGCATAGGGCATGTCCTTAAACCCTTACATCATCCTACATACTATACTGCTCTTGCATAGGGCATGTCCTTAAACCCTTACATCATCCTACATACTATTATGATCCTGCACAGGGCATGTCCTTAAACCCTTACATCATCCTACATACTATCCTGTTCCTGCACAGGGCATGTCCTTAAACCCTTACATCATCCTACATACTATACTGCTCCTGCACAGGGCATATCCTTAAACCCTTACATCATCCTACATACTATACTGCTCCTGCACAGGGCATGTCCTTAAACCCTTACATCATCCTACAAACTATACTGCTCCTGAACAGTGCAAGTCCTAAAACCCTTACATCATCCTACATACTATACTGCTCCTGAACAGGGCATGACCTTAAACCCTTACATCATCCAACATACTATACTGCTCTTTATACTGCAAGATGTGCACCACCATGCTCTGGTGAACTTTGTTGTGACACAGGTAATGGTGAGCTGTCATGTTGTACATTGATGCAGCCTAGTAACAAATGTGGCCTCACCAAGATCCATTCAGGCAATGCATGAGGGACAGTCCTACTACAGCCAAGTCAGCAATGGATCAAAATAATGGAGATTATGTGGTCTTATGATAATGGACAGAGTCCATTTTGCACAAATACTGCCGCTAACATTTTTCATTGGACCAGTCAATAACTGACATGCAGACTTTTAGAATGGCCTTTAAGAGGATCACACCTGGGAAAAAGTATACAAAAAAATAAGAACTTTTGGAGGTCATTGCACATGGAGGTATATATGCCATACTACTGAGATAGTCCTTTCCTTTGAATATAATGCCATATGATTTGACTGTGCTACATAATTTCATGATGCCCATGGAAAACTCAATTTTTGCTGTATTATGCAATGAGTTTTTAAACTCTTGCAGTACTTACTTCAGTATCAAAAAATGTCAAGTTCATCACCCACCTCCAAGACACCTCAATACACAGCTACACAGGAATGCCTTTGTCTCTCTGGCAATAAATATATAGATCATTTGGCATATCCTATATGTGCCCATTCCTGCCAGTGCTACATGGATGATGAGTAGCTGTAGGTGACTGGCTGACACTTTTTCAAAGTGACTTCTACCATTAAGATACATGCTTTATGTTGGCCTGTGCGTTTTATGGGTGGTCAGTGCAACAGTTTTGTCATCAGAGACTTTATGGTGAAGACACTAAGACAAAAATTATTTTAAAGTAAGATGGACAGAGGCAGCACTTTTATGTATGTTAACATGGATCCAATCCAATTCTGATTAAAAGAAATCCACAGAAACATGATCAGATTGTGAATGAAATTAAAAAACTGCAGGATGAACTGGAAGCTTCTTGTTTAAAATCATTTTCAGATGTACACAAGCAAATACAAGAGGATTATGAGGAAAAAGAGAAAGATCTAATTAAATTTAAAAAGAAGAAACTACATAGAGGTATTAAGGGCTACAAATATGGCTAAGTATTTCATTTGCAATGTCCCAAGGTACATAATGGAAGCTCAATGGCACATGCGGAATCATCAGGAAGTAGGGCAGGAAGTACAACAAGGGCAAGAGAGTCATCAACGTCCTCAACATCTTCATTACCACAAATGGTGAGATTTGAAGAAGTTGCTCAGTTGAAAAATAATGAGAATGTAATAACGTATGCAGAGGTAGTGCCTACCACCTCCACACCAGTTAGACAGTAAGGGGACCAAGCTTCCCAACCGAAATATGTGACACAGCATTATAATGTACAAAGAGGGAGAAGAAGGGGATGTGAAGCAACACACTCTTATGACTGAGATGTTCTGGTAAGGACTAATGACATTCTTATAAATTATTTATGTCTTTTGTGTCTTTTTTACCCATATTGATTATCATTTTGATATTGTTAATTTATCTGATGAATACCTTAATAAGGATTTAAAATCAGTGTTATTATGTGGCTACACTTATGCCAAATTGGGCAGTCTTTCAAATTAATTTATTTAAGTTCATTCGGAAGTTGGTTTTAAAAGTTTTGTATAAAAATTATGGTGAAAAGGAGGATGTATTACAGGAACAATTAGTTGAACATCTTGAATATGAAACAATGGATACTGAAGATGAAATGTCTATACAAAATGAAAATAATTTCTTGGGGGTTATAATTTGCTAAAAAACATTACAGCTATTTATAAAAGTAAATTTATACCATGTTTCAATAACTCCTGTTATACAGGTGTTTTATAAATTTACATTAAAAGAAATATTTCTTGAATTCAGTAACTGTACAAATGGAAAAAATGTAATTTAACTAAAATTTAATGGAATGAACTTATGAATTTTCAGAATGGAAAGGCTGTGATATGTAAGCCTTCAGATAAGGGTGCAAATATTATTTTAATAAAGACACAATTATATGCTTAAATGTGTGAAAATATTTTAAGTGATCAACTTCAGTATGTTAAATTGATGTAGGACCCAACAATGAAGTTTCAAAAACTTTATTTAGATTTTATGAATAAGGGTGCAAGGTTAAATGTTTTAACTAAACCACATAGTGTAGGTACCTATACAGTTAGTTATAGAAAAGACAAGACATTTCTTATTAGTAGTGATTTACAAAAAATGAGATTTATGTAGTCAAACAGTTATTTACAAAGTATAGGCACTCCAGATGAAAAACGTGAACATTATGTACAGATAAAAAAACTATTTTTTTCTTGAGATAGAATTATGAGGAGAGGACAGAGAAGAGAAAGGAGAGGTGGGAGAGGTAAAGGATGATTTATAGTGGTGAAAGGAGTGGATACAGGGGAGTTTATTTGGTATGGGGTAGACGTTTATAGTATTAGGAAGATGGTATTGAGGAGTGTATGTGGTAGAGGTACAGGAACAATCCCACTTTGAAAAGAGGTGTGATTGAAGAATAGTTTTGAAGTTAGAGTGGCTCTGAATATTTCAAAGGGAGGCTGGAAGATAATTCCAGAGTTTGGCTAAGGAGCAGGGTAATAATAGGTGACTAGGGGGATGAAGAGGTTTATATATGTTTAGAAGATTGTGGTTTTCTGATCTAAGTGAGCAGTTGGGAATGTAGAGGGTTAAAAAGGTGGATAGAGAGGGACAACTAGAGGGTCTGAATATGAGCTTGTGAGCAGTAGAAAGTTTGAGAAGTTTGAGGTAGTTTGGAAGTTCAAGCCATTGCAAAGAATGGAGAGAGAGAGAGGGACAATGATGAGATGAGTTTCTGGAGTTGGTGGCAAATTTGGGGATTTTATTGTAACAGGCTTCCAGCTTGGCCTGTAAGCCTAGCTGAAGATTAGTGAAAAGGGGGGCACCATACATAAGAGAGGGTAAAAATTAAGTAGAGGTGAGGATTTGTCTGGTGTAGGGGGTAAGGTACTGATTATGTCTATACAGGAGATCTAGTTTTAGGTGAGTTATTTTGATGTTAGTTTGGATATGGGCGTCAAATTTTAGATTTTTATCAATTATGACACTGAGTAGTTTAGTGTGTGAGATACTATTTCTATGGAATTGTTATTCTGACCAGTAACTGTAAAAGAGTTTTTGTCTATATTGGTGTTTTTGGATAGGGAGAAGATCATTAACTTTGTTTTGCTGGCATTTAAGGTGAGGTAATTACTATGCACCCATGCTTTGGTATTAAAGAAGGCTAGCTGAGTTTTGAGAAGAAGGTCAGATGGGGTTTCTACTGAACAAATGATAGGTGAATCATCAGCATATTGAATTAAAATGGGATCGGGGAGTGACTGGTGGAAATTATTAATAAAAATGCTAAAGAGGATGTGGAGGAGGATAGAACCTTGGGGGCCACCGGTAGGGGTGTGTAGAAAGGAAGAATGTGAGGTTTTCCATTTCACGGCTTGCTGTCTTTCAGAGAGGTAACTAGTGAATCAGGTGATAGTAGGGTGGGAGAGGTTGAGAGAGGAGAGTTGGGATAGTAGTAAGGGGTGGGAAACGGTATCAAAGGCTTTGGAGAGGTCAAGGAATAGGGTAGAAACTATTTTGCCAGAGTCACGAGCTAGGCTTTTGGACTCTAGAAAGGAGAGGAGAGCAGTGATGGTATTATGCCCGGGGCAGAAACTATGTTGTGTAGGGGTTAGTAGGTTGCTTAGAGGCAGATAGGACATTATTTAATCTTCTCCATGATTTTTGATAGTGGGGAAAGGATGGCTATGGGCTGAAAATTAGAAGTGCCAGTATTTTTGCCTCCTTTATGGAGTGGAATAATAAAAACATGCCTCCCGAGTGAGGGGACATATGATTCTAGTATGGATCTGTTTATTATGATAGAGATCAGATAGGCGATGCTGTCTGCAGACAGTTTGAGGAAAGTTGTGCATAAGTTATCTGGGGCGGGGGAGCATGGTTTAAGTTGGAGGAGAAGCTTCTTTATTTTGTTTGTAGAAACAGGAGAGAAGGCAAAAGTAGGGGTAGTGTTATTTAGATTGGATGGAGATGAAGGGGGATTGGTTGGGGGATTGGAGGAGTGAGAAAAGCTGGTAGTAAGTTTGGCTATGGATTCTATGAAGAAGGTATTGAAAGTAGAGGCATTTTCTAGATCAGTTTGGTTTATGTTAGGGGATGGATTGTCTTTATTACCTGGGTGAAGAAAGGAGGAGATTGAGTACCAGAAGTTTCTAGGGCTGGGTAAGTGTTCAGACTGAAGTTTGCTATAGTATGATTTTTGATCCCTAATTATTAGTTGTTTTATAGTCTTACAGAGTTGTTTAACTTCTGTTAGGACATAGGGTGACTTGTTTTTTTTTTTGGTAAAGTTTCCACTTTTTATCTCTTAATTGCATAATTTGTTTAGTTTCTTTATTTAACCAAGGGGGAGGATGAAGCTTTAACTCTTTTAGTTTTTAGTGGAGCAAGGTTGTTAAGAAGGTTCAGGAAGGTTTTGTTAAAGTAATCAACGGCATTGTCAAGAGGCAAGGTTTTTAAGGGTGACAAATCTGTAACATTTAGGCAGTCTATGAAAATTTGTGGGTTGAAACTGGAGCGGTTCTGAGATTGTATGTAGTGATGTTGCTTTTGAGTGGAAGAGGAGCAACGGTCCACAAATGCGGGCAGGTGGTCACTGAGAGAATCAGGAAAGGTGCCAGAATCTGAGATAAGGTTTGGATGAGACACTAAGATCCAGTCAATGATGGTACCAGTGGTTCCACCATTGTTTGGTCTGGTAGGAGAGTTTATTAATTGGGTGTAGTTATATAGGTTGATATTTAGGGAAGGGTATTCAGAGTTAATTGTGGCCCAGTTTATTTTTATGTCACCTAAAATTACTGTTTCGTTTTTGATGTTAGTTGAAAACCAGGATAGTATGTCTTCAAGAATGGGGGTGTTGTTGCTTGGAGGAATATAGACAGCAATGCATATGGATTTGTGCTTGTTGAGTTTGAGGAGGGCCATGCAAAGTTCAGAATTGGTGAAAGTGGGAATGGGATTGGTATAGAGAGTAACAGTGTAGGAGGAGGAGTAGAGTATGGCTACTCCGCCACCTTTTTTGTTGGGTCTGTCAGAGCATAGCCTTTGGTAACCTAGTGGGAGGATTTTGTTATGTTTTATATTGGGTTTAAGCCAGGTCTCTGTGATGGTAACAGTGTCAGGTTGGTTATGGGACAACCAGGCACAGAAGATGGGAATTTTATTTCTAAGGCTTTGGGCATTGACTGTAATGAAATGAAAATTCTTTGGGGTGGAGGGATGTGGTAGATGAAGATGGGAGTTGGATGTAGTGCTGGAGGGGCAAGGATTCGGGTGGATGTCCCTGGAGAGAGAGAGTTTGTCCAGTATGAGTGTAATATAGTTTGTTATGGAGGGTGAGTATAGGTGATGATGTATAGTGTGCTTAGATGGATGTGGGGGGAGAGGGAGATGAGGATGGGTCAGGTTGGGTAGCACTGTGAATTTAAAAAGGAGGGTGGTGGTTGAAGAGTAGAGTGCATGGGCTACAGAGGAGAAAGATGGAGGGAGAGTGTGTTTGAAGTTATAGAATGTGAAAGTGATGTGTAGGAGGGGGCAGGAAGGTAGGTAAGATAGGAAAGAGTTGAGAGTAGGGTAGTGAGTATTATTAGGTTAAAGTAGTGTACTGATGTCTGAGACATAGCGTGAGGTGGCTTAATTGAGATTAGGTGGGTGAGGGGTTAGGAGGGTTTCTAGGCAATTGGATAGTGTGGAAGAGTGGGAGGAGTTTTGGATAGAATACATGTAGGTGTAGTGGAGGCAGGTGGGAAATGGGGGCAGGGTAGGGAAGCAGAGTGAGCCTGAGCATCAGCGAGGGTGAACAAAGTAGGGCAGCAACAAGAACGGCAGGTAAGGAGCTTTATTCTATTGTTTCAAAAAACAATCAGTGACCTTGGAACTGTTGCTTAGCTTTGCTTTATTATTGGTAAAAGATTTAGAGAAACATGCCAAATGTGTGCCATCTGGATGGCTGAGGGGGCCTACGAGAGGAGAGGTGGCAGTGAAAAACAAAACAGCAAGGGAAACCAGGAGTCTACCATGGAATTTACAGTCTTAAATGTCCAGCAACTTATCCAGGCAGTGTGCAACTTAGGTATACTACAGAGGATTATAGAGGGCTAACTAAAACTTCGGGGTTGTGGGGCAAGCTGCTACAGGGATGGGGCCCAACTGCAAATAACACTGGGATTGCTACCAGCCTGCTAACACTGACTGATATGAACCTTTAGTTTACCAGATATCAGGACAAGCGTTTGTTGGTTTACAGCTTGCAGATTCAGGGACAGTTGGTTTAGATTCCCGAAGCAGTGGATGAGCTCTGGAATAAAAAAGATAGACAGGGTCAAGTTAAATAGATATAATTTGTTATGTAGGTATAATTTGCAAAGAGGGATTAGATGAGGACTAGTTTACAGTCTCAGTAGGGAGCAGTTTTACAGCTGAATATAGCAGGTAATTTGATGGCAGGATGTGAGCAGATTACTACTCACAATTACAGTAGTTAGGGGCATCAGGAGTCAAATAACTATGTGGTGCTTTGGGAGAGTCGTAACCTCTCGGTAGTAGTTCTACAGTTCTCAGCTACCAGAGGCAATTATAATATATGGCCACTAGGTGACACTGTTTGCTAGTTTTGTCCTCAGGACAGGCCACTACATGCACAGTATGTGTGTACAGTAAGCCCTTTTTGAGGGGCAAAAATGCAGCCATTGCCAGACCGAGATCAGTGTTAGAAGGCAATTTAGTGTATAACAGCGAAATGCTGTAGTCATAGGGAATGATGCAAAACAAGGGTAGTGTACAAAGATAACACAAGAGCTATGGTTGATTTGCAAAACAAAAAAAATAAAAAAAATTAGTCAAGTAGAAGTATAAGCTATCAGCAGGGAAGCAGTTTATAAGACTCGGTGCGGGACCAAATTAGCAATATATAAGTTCTGCAAGAGTTCTATTGTAGGGAATGTTATGCAGTTACAAACAGCAGTCTGCTCGAGCATTCCCTTTCCAATAAATAGCAATGCCAGGGAAATTAATACATTTAAATCAGTTTGAAAAAGACAGAAAGCAGGTAATTCCACTGTAAATTCCACTGCTCAATTTAATACATTGATACCAGTTCAAAAAGAGAGCAAGTCTGCTGCTCATATAATACAACATTCACTAAACCATTTACTGAATACAAACAATATATATCATCCTTTCCACAGGAATTTAACTGACTCTGCACTGGTGTTCAACAGTATGTTCCGTTCAACACATGTGGTCTTTACTTTAAGAGATAACTTGCCAAGTTAAGCCCAACACACCAAAAAAAATTATGCAACAATTGTAGCATGTGTGAATGCCGCTAACAAGGCATAGCAGTAACAGATACAGAAAACAAGACTGCTGGCAAAAAAATAAGTAACTTATGCTCCATGGGACACACACAGCAGGCAGGTAAAACTGAAAGTTGATTTGGAGTTGGCGCCAAGCAAACAAGAGGATTTAAAACATAAGACCGGGGTTGGGGGGAAGGGGAGGTTATAAAGCAATTAAGTGAACGCATTAGTTATGTACACCAAGAACGGCAGGTAAGGAGCTTTATTTTATTGTTTCAAAAAACAGACAGTAACCTGGGGACTGTTGCTTAGCTTTGCTTTATTATTGGTAAAAGATTTAGAGAAACATGCCAAATGTGTGCCGTCTGGATGCTGAGGGGGGCCTACGAGATGAGAGGTGGCAGTGAAATACAAGACAATAATGGGAACCAGGAGCCTACCATGGAATTTACAGTCTTAAAAGTCCAGCACCTATCCAGGAAGTGTGCGATGAAGGTACACTACAGAGGATTACAGAGGGACAACCAAAACTTTGGGGTTGTGGGGAAGGCTGCTACAGGGAAGGGGTCCAACTGCAAACAACACCGGGACTGCCACCAGCATTCTAACACATTACTACAATGATTGACATGAACCTTTAGTCCACAGATAGCTGGCATCAGGACAAGCATTTGGTGGCTTCCAGCCTGCAGACTCCGGGACAGCCAGTTAAGATTCCTGACTCAGTGGATGTGCTCTTTAGTTTAGCAGACAACTGGTATCAGGACAAGCGTTTGGTGTTTTCCAGCTTGCAGATTCAGGGACAGTTGGTTAAGATTCCCGATGCAGTGGATGTGCTCTTTAATTTAGCAGATAATTGGTATCAGAACAAGCATTTAGTTTACTATTTTATTACTGGATGAGGAATTAAAGTTATTACTTAAGAATCTACAATTTGCTTTCAGAAAAGGTAGTAGTTTAGGTGATGGGATAGTACATAGTAACTATGGTGGTTTATATGGAGCTAAGAAATTTAAAAATGGTAAATATAAATGCTGAGATTGTGAAGCATGCAAATACATGCTGGAGAGTTGAAATTGTATCTTAAATGGACATAAGTCTGTGGTTAAACAGCATTTAAGATGCACATGTGAGGGAGTGATTTAAGCCTTATGTTCCCCTTGTAATAAAGTTTATATAAGTGAAACAAAAAGGGCAGTGAAGAAAAGAATTTTAGAACATGTTGGTGACATAAGAAATGCTTGATTTCTGAGCCCAGTTAGATATATGATTTAATTGCAACAGCCATCTAATTTAAGGTGTGACTTTAGACAGTGGGTGTTAAATAAAGAAAGTTTTTTTCTTTTGAAATATATAACCTATAGCCCATAATGTTAAAATAAACTGCAGACTATTTTTATATTGTTTTTTAAAATGTTTTATTGATGGTTAATTGAAGTTTTTATATAACTTAAACTGGTATTGATTAATGTTAGACTTCTCCTTTAAGGCCAGAAGGCTGAGGCATTACAGAAATCAAGCCATTTTAAGCAAGTAAGTATGTATATTATAGAAATGTTATATATCAAAATGTGACAGGTAACTGGCAGCTGGGTATATGAAGGAGAACAGCTACAGTCTTTGTATCTACTCCACTGATTGCTACCAGAGGGATAAGCTTTCAAGTCAAACTACTGGTACCCCAGACATTGTAGGAAAAGAAAATGAACATATACTGAAAATCTTTTAAAAAATACATCTAACAGGAAATGTTCTTTGCACCTTGCAAATGAAAACAAACACATATGCTTCAGCTTCTTGCTGTTAATGTTATATATTAGAAGACAGCCATGTAAATACATCTGACCAACATCTCCACATAGGTTCATAGGTAAGCACTAGGCTAACAACCCTTGTAGGCCATTTTAAGTCTATCCATTTTCCTTTTTGGTGCTTGAATTAACCTATCCCATTTGGTGTTGGATTGACCCATCCCATGGTCAATAATTATATATTACCCCTAATGAGAATAACTGGGATCATACCATATACAATTTGGGGGACCCATGCATGTGATAAAGCATTTAAGAGCTGCCTCTGTCCATTAGTAATACAGTGGCAATCCAGAATTTTTTTTTTATTTTCCATCCATAGATCCAAGTTGCGCTTGAATATGGGCAGAGATGTGCTTTGTTTTTTGGGGATGGGAAGTCTGTTCCATAGTAATGGTGTCCTCTGCAAGATAATACCTGTCCCTCCAAACCATTTTGTTGACGTTGCAAAAGAGGTTTAAATCCCTAGACCGAGTGGTTCTGATGTTTATTTATTTTTTTATTTGACATTTATTTATTTGACATTTGTTGACCAGGTTGGTCCATCTGGGCTGAGGCCCTTTTTCAGTGGAGACCTGGGGAGAAAAGCTCCAGAGTTACAAAATATATACAAGCTCCAAGAATAAAAACATTTGCTAGTACACAAGAAAAATACATAACAATGTAAGGCGAGTATACAATGATAATACTGATTACAGATTATATACAATGTTGGCTAGCTATGTATATTAAGGTAGGTAGTCCAGGAGAAATTTAATTTAAAGTAAAGAGAGCCGAAGCTAGTAAGGAGTGATTTGGTAGCAGTAAAAGGAGAGATAAGAGTGCAACAGTAGTTGTTGACCATTCTACTGGTGAGGAGATTGAAATAGTAAAGGACAGTTAGGGGTAAGAGCAGGAAAAGGGTTTAGTGGGGAAGAAGGGAGGGTGTGTTTGGAAGGAGGTAGTGTTAGGTACTAGTAGGAGAAAAAGAAGTGAGAGATTAGCCTGGAGAGGTGGGTTAGTCAGGGGGCTGACAACAGAGGCAAAGTTTATTTAAGCTAAGGTGATTTCTCACAGTCTTTTTTAATAGACGTTTGGATGTAGTGTTACGTATGTCCAGTGGGAGTTTATTCCAGTGTCTGGCGGGGTAATAGCTGTACAGGTTTTTTCCTATGTTGAGTTTGGGTTTGGTTATGGTCAGAAGGTGTTGGTCAGAGCTCCGGAGTGTCCTAGTTGGGGTGTAGGATCAGATGATGGGTGATATTGCAGGGCAGAATGTGGGCTGATATAGAATGGAATGGATTATTTGGAGCTGGGAGAGAGTAAGGTTGTGAGGGAGCTCTAACCATTTCAGTTTTTGTAGAGCAAGACAGTGGTGAGAGGAGCAAGGAAGGTCAGCTGCAAATTTTGCTACTTTGTTAAAGGTGGATTCAAGTTTGGTCGTAAGAGAGGTCTGCAGGTTGGTGAGAATCTGAGAGCCATAGAGAAGGGTTGGAAGAAGGTAGGCATGTGATAGAGCAATATTTGCTTGAGGGGAGAGAAAGGTTTTGTTTCTGTAAAGAAGGCCGAGTTTTTGATGGGTTTTCTTGATGTTGTTTAGTACATGCTGGTCAAATTTTATCTGGTTGTCAATGATGACCCGAAGTAGTTTAGTGTGATTATCCACCATAATGGGTGTGTTGTTGTGGGAGGAGATGGAGAAGTTTGGTTTCAGGTGGGTCATTGTTTTTGGAAGAAAGAGAAGGAGTTTGGTCTTTTTTGGGTTTAGGATCAGATGGTTTTGGTTGAGCCAGGTCTCGACAGACAAGAAGGATTCCTGAGTTTTAGACTGGAGTATGGGAAGTGTGTCTGCAATAGTGATGACTGTGGAGTCATCAGCATATTGCATTAGGGATGAGTGTGGAGTAGAGCTAGATAACTGATTGGTGAAAATGATGAAAAGCTGTGGTCCTAAGATTGATCCTTGGGGAACTCCCATCAGTACTGGAAGTTCTGGGGAGATAGCTGAATCCCATTTGATGGATTGGGAGTGGTTACTAAGATAACTAGAGAACCAGGAGATAGTGGCAGGGGATAGGTTTAGGTGGGAGAGTTTCTCCAAGAGTAATGGATGGTGGACAGTATCAAATGTTTTTGATAGGTCAAAAAAGAGACAAGATGCAAGTTTATTTTGTTCCCTAGCTTGAGCAATAATATTTATGAAAGAGATGAGAGCTGTAGAAGTGCTATGTCCAGGGTGGAAACCGTGTTGAGTGGGGGTAATTAAGTTGTCTTGGGTGAGGTGTTGGAGAATATATTTGTGTACACATTTTTCCAGGATCTTGGATAGGGGAAATAGTATTGTGATAGGCGTGTAGTTAGTTAGTTAGTTCAGTGGAGTTACCTCCCTTGTGGATAGGTGTAGTGTAAAACTTCTTCCAGATGACTGGGACTGTAGCATCAATTATAAATCTATTTATGAGGATAGAGATTGGTAGGGCTATGGAGTTAGCAGCTAGTTGAAGAAAGAGTGGAGGGAGACCATCTATGGGGGGTGAGCAAGGTTTGAGCTTAAGGAGCAGTGATTTTATGTAAGAGGTAGAAACTGTTTGTAGGTTGAAAGTAGGTGAGGGGTTAGGGTGATTGGGGGGGCAGGTGGGGTGGTGTTGGAGTGGTTCATAAGTTTGCTAATGGACTCTATGAGGTAAGAGTTGAAGTTAGTAGCAGTTTGTAGAGGAGTAAGTGTGGGGTTTGGGTGGGGAGTGGATGGGTTTCCTGGATGTAGGATATCATTTATAATATGCCAGAAAATATTTTAGGGTTGTAAAGGTGTGTTTTTGGGGGGTTAGTATAGTAATTTTTTTGTCATCTTTGTTTGATTTCTTTGCCTGGTTATGAAGTTGTCTGTATTGTTGTACGTGAATGGGCAGTTTGGTTTTTATCCAGAGTTTCCATTGAGTGTCTCTCTGTGCCATTAGTGAAAGAGTGGAGGGAGTAAGCTAGGGAGACACCGTGGATTTAATCTCGATCTTGCGTAAGGGTGCCAGGGAGTTTAAAATGCTGAGGAATGTGTTGTTAAATCCCATGACTGCTTCCTCAAGATGTAAATGTTTGAGACAGGTCCAGTCAATAAGGGAGAGATGATAGTTGAGTTTGTTTGGATCAAAGTTTTTTTACCTTACAGCAGGTTTTAAATATGTGGGGTTTGAGTGTGTGTTGGGTAAAGCGAGGACTTTGGTAGGAGAGTGGTCGCTAAGGGTATCAGGAAGGGTTTCAGGGAAGTTATATCTGTGAGGATGGGATACAAGGATCCAATCAAGTATGGAGGAGTGGGTGGTGGATTTGGTGGTGTAGGTTGGAGTTGTGACTAATTGGGAGAAACCATGTAGGTTTATGGAGGTAGTGGGGCATATGGTTGTGAGTGTGGACCAGATGATATTGACATCTCCCATTATGATAGTCTCATTGTCAAGGTCTGAGGTGAGAGTGGAAAGTAAATTTTCAAGTACAGTGAGGTTGTCACCAGGTGGGATGTAGAGAGCAGGTATGCATAGAGAGTTGTGGGGGTTTATTCTGTAGATGGCAAGAAGGAGGTCAGCAGGGGAATTGGGGGGAGGGGGAGGTATGGGAGTAAGTGTGAGGTTATCTCTGTACAGGATTGCAACACCACCTCCTTTTCTTTTAGTTCTGTCTAGTCATAGGATGTTATACCCAGGAGGGAGTATGACCCTATTGGGGATGTGACATTTTAACCAAGTCTCACTAAGAGTTATTATATCTGGAGAGTGGTGTGAGATCGAAGAATGGAAATCCGTAATTTTATTTATTACGCTTCTCAGGTTGATAGAGTAAAAGGATATGTGTTTTGGTGGGCTATTATGGTTAGGGGTGGTGGCATGTTTGAGAGTAGAAACTGAGGAAGCAGGTTGAGCTGGGCCAGGGTTGGGATGTATGTCACCTGATAGCAAGAGAGAGAGAGAGAGAGAGAGGAGAGAAGGAATTGTGTGAGGTTTGGGAACAAGGAGTATGAGGCACTTGGGTTTTCCTTTATTGTGAGTTGTTTTGCTTGAACTGTGTTTTATGTGTGGAGTTAAGGTTATGTAACCAGTGCAGGGCACTGAGTTTAGGAATGAGTGAGGTAGTTGCGTGAAGGTGGGTGGACAAGTAGAAGTGGGTGGGTGAGAGAAGGGTTCAAGGGGAAAGGTGTAGGAGGTGAGGTTGTATAAAATTGCAAGAGTGGAGGTAGCTAGTAGTGTCAGAAGAAGGGAGTGGTATAGTATAGTGGGTTGTAGATTAGGTGAGGGGTGCCTGTGTGAGAAAAGGGATGTACAAGAAAGAGTAGTTGTTTGAGGTAGATGTTAGAGGCAGATAGGGTGAGGAAGAGAGGGGTAGGGGATGAGGTATACTGAGTAGAGAGTAAAGTGGCAGGAGGAGGGTAGAGTTGGAGGAGGATAGTGGTGAGTGGGATGGGAGGGGCAGGGATAGTTGGGCGGGGTTTGGGGGGGTGTGGTGAGAAAGGGTTTAGTATAAAGGAAATGATGTCAGGGGTGGGTGGGAATAGGGGTAGAGTAGGGGGCAGAGTGAGCCCGCAGGGCAAATGGAGCGGGTTGAGCCAAGGAGATGGAAGAGCAAGTCGGCGAGGAACAATCAGTGTGAAGAGTACTTGTCACTTGACTTGTCAATGTGCAGTAAATCCATCAGTATTGAGTTGGAGGGTGCCTTGTATGCCAGACACAGGTCATCTCTTAGCAGTCTGTAGGATACCAAGTATAGTGACAGAGGTTTAAGCTGGCTCATGGGGGCAAATTGTTTAGGCCTTGTATCCTTTTAGTAAGGTATATCAGTGGGCATTCCAGTTGTTGCATGTGTTTGGGCAGATACATGCCAAAGGGAGCCTTATACTCAGTGAATGGTCTAATGAGGGTTGAGTTAAGGAGGGGTGGCAATGACATTCCTAGATCTAGACATAATCTCTTTGTTTATAAGTTGTGCAATATAGAAGGACTTTCTTACAATAATGGAAATGTGGATAGAAAGTAAGGTCAGTGTCTACATAAGTTCCCAAATCCAGAAAAAGTGGGTCAGGTTTTAGGGGGTCACTGTGGTAGTTCCCTGGGGTAGATGACTTCCCAAATGATACAATAATGCATTTTTTGGCATTTAGTTTCAGTCCATGATTTTGGCACCAGTTATGCATTTGAGACAAACCTTCTTGCAAGATGCTTAAGTCATTGGAGGATTCAATAACTGCTCCTAGCTTGCAGTCATCTGAAAACTTAGTCAGCCAGGGCCCTTTGGTATTGGCTTTTTTTCAGAGAAGTAGATGCCAAACAAGAGAGGTCTCAGCACAGAACCTTAAGGGACTCTACTGGTGACCTTTCTCTTTGTAGTGGTAACTTCCCATATTTTGATTCCTTGCATCCTATTTGTGAGCCATAGAGGTTTATTCCCAGTTTATTTATCTTTTCTGCTACGTCTGACTGGGGAATTGTGTCAAACGTTTTGGCCAGGTTGAGGTATGTACCATTTTACCTTCATCCATTGCTTTGCTAACCTTTTCAGAAAAGTCCAGATATTGAATAAGCATAACCTGTCCTTGGTGAATCCAAACTGAGGTTGGTCCCATGTTTAGAGGTTCCCTATATCATTATTGATTAGTTCCATGATAGGTTTTTCCATCGCTTTGCATATGAGCCTGGTCAGGCTTATGGGTCTATAATCACATGGGGTGTGGAAAGTCCTCCCTTATGCATGGTATTAACTGTAGCTGTTCTTCATTTACTTGGTACAAGACCTGTCTAGAAGGTGAGGTTGAACCGTGTTGCTAGGGGTGTGGCTAAATCATACTTTATGCTATTTAAGATGCATCCTAGGATATTGTCAGGACCCATTAAAGCAGTATTTTTAGCTTTTGATAGTGCATTTAGGACTTGGTCTTGCATTACAGCTGGAGGCAAGCCAATTTCAGGTATATCCTGAGAGACAGAGGGGTAAAGTTAAAGCTGAATTTATCAGCCAGTAGTCTCACTGTATGTTCAGCTTCAAACTTTTTTAATTTCTCCAAGTCTTTTTGGTTTCTAATACCATGACAGGAATGGACCCCATTCCTAAGTCAAAGTATGACTAAAGTTCGTGAAATTAGTATTGTTTCAATCTTTGATGTCAGCCAGAAGTACTCTTTGCAGCAATCTCAGTGTGCCCATTAATGACACGTTCTGCAATTCGTACAGAGTTACATGTATTGGTAACATATCTACGTATGATTTAAATTCTTTTTATAAGACCCGTTGCTCCTACTAGTATTGGGACTGTCTAGGTATCCTTCTTCCACATTGCCCTCATTTCTGCCTTCAAATTCTGGTATTTTATGACTTTGCATCTCTCTGTATGTAAGACACTGTAGTCACTCGGTGTAGCAATTTAATTTCAATGATCAATGCTACTTTTGTTTTCTTTTCATAGACTACTATATCTGGTTTCTCGCATCTAATTTTTGAACTTTGGTAATGGGTGATCCCATGTGATATAAACTTCATCATTTTGTTTAATATTTTCTGGCTCATGTTTCCAGTGTTTTTCAGCTACTTCAGTATTATAATGTTTACACAATCCCCAATGCAACAGTCTTGCTACATTATTATGCCTTTCAGTATATAAGTCCTTCTGCCATTAGTATATCACAACCAACAACAAGATGTGTGACTGTTTCCAATTCAGATCTACAAAACCTACATTTGTCTGTTTCTCCCACATGTTCAATGAACTTTGTAAATCAATGTGTATGTAGTCCACTATCTTATTAACCTTTCATCTTTTGGTTTAAAATCACCTCTCCTTAACCATTCCTATGTTCGGTCCTGCTCGACATGATGTTGTTCCAAGAGTTTTCTATACTTGTAACTATACTTATGCATTTTCCACATTTCTTGCCTTCACATCTGGTCCTTCACCTTATATTCTTTCTTTTGTTTTTTGGACATTCAGTTGCTGCCTGATTTTTATCTACTTCTGGTTTGACTTCCATTACCACTTGATGCCAATATGTTTCTGCTAAACTAAGCAGGGAAGTCATCTTACACTTATTTTCCTCATATTTCAAGACTTTCACTATGTTTGGGACTTGTGAGGTCAGCAGATATGTATGCAGTCCCATGATTGTAGATATAAGCATCTAATCAATTTTGAGGAGGCCCGTACCTCCTTCAGAACAGGGAATATATAGTCTATGAAACACCAAACAACCACTAATAGAACACTCAATATACAGATACCTCTAGGTAAGTGAAGTGAAGTTGCAACCGCAAAAAAGATAATCAAAACTTTAATAAAAGCTCCTGGAAGGCTTTTTTGCTGAGGCACCAGAGTGATTTTATTAAAGTTTTGATTATCTTTCTTGCGGTTGCAGCTTTATTTCACTGGCCTAGTAGTATTAATATCTAGTCTATGCACTGATTTTTATAAATCATTTGAGCATGAAGCATCCTTCTTGTTTGCCTGTTCAACCTATCCAACACTGTCTGGGGCCAGTCAATCACTCCAAAACTATAAGTTAGGACAGGAAAAGCAAATTGGTTTATAGCTTGGACTTTGTTCCTAGATGTCAATGCTGTTTTCAGTATTAATTTTAGTTTTCTAAAATATTCCTTACTATGTTTTATTTGCATTTGTTCATGCTTTATTTTTGATCCTTCATCAGTTTCCAAATATTTATACACTCCTTCTTGGTCAAGTTCTTCTATATTGCATTCCTGTTTTCTTGGTGCTGCAGCTTTCCAGCTTTAAAGGTTGCTTTTGCACATTTATCAAGACCAAATAACACAGGTTCATAGGTTCATAGGTGTGTACTAGACTAATGGCCCTGGAGCCTCTACAAGCCTAGCCCATAGCAATGCCCTGGCATCATGCCGCCTGACGTTAGTTTACAGTGCCTCTATCAAGTAGAGCCACTGGAGTGATCCCTGGGGTGAACTTTCTATTTCCCATTCACTCATCAAGATTTCTCTTGAAGAGGGCCAGCAAGGTGCTCTGCTTGACATGTATGGGAAGTCTATACCAGAGCATGGGCAGTCTCTGGGTTGTGAACCTGTCTCTCCAGCATGTTTTGTTGATAGTGGTAATGAGGTTGAGGTCTCTGGAGCATGTGGTGTGGAGGGATTGGGATTTTTTTAGATGTAGCATTTCTAAAAGAGCTGGGTCAGACATGGCTTTGTAAGTTAAGGAGAGATCACCTCCTAGTAGACGATATGAGACAGAGAATAGCTGGAGATTTTTGAGTCTGTCCATGTAGGACATGTGTTTAAGGCTTAGGATTGTCTTTGTAAGGTACTTTTGTGGCCTCTACAGATGTTGCAGGTGTCTAAGGTACATGCCAAATGGGGCATTATACTCGATGATTGGTCTAATGAGGGAGGAGTAAAGACAGATGATGACCTCTTTCTTTCTGGATGCAAAACCCTTGATAATGAGATGAGCCACATAGAAGGACTTTCTGACCACAGTGGCAATGTTGTGGTCAAAGGAGAGGTTGCTGTCAACCTGCGTCCCCAGATCTCTTATTATGCCTTCAATGTTCAGTGGGTTCCCATCGATGTGGTAATTAGCGGGAACTGAGTTTTCCCAAAGGGGATGCCAACACATTTTTTAGCATTAAGCTTAATGCCATGGTTTTGACACCAGTCATTGGTCTCAGTGAGGCCTTTCTGGAGGATGTCTACATCACTTGGGGAGTTAATAATAATGGCTCCCAGCTTGCAGTCATCTGCAAACTTGGTCAGCCAGAGTCTCTCTGTGTTGGCCTGGACTTCTGAGAAGTAGATGCCAAACAGGAGAGGACCCAGGACCAAACCCTGTGGGACTCCACTTGTGACTGGTCGGCAGTCTGACCTGGAGTCTGCTACTTTCACACTGTGGGTTCTATCTGTGAGCCAATTTGCAACCCACCTAGTGATATAGGGGTTGATGCCTAGTTTGGTGAGTTTATCTATAATTCCTTAGTGAGGAATGGTATCAAAGGCCTGGCCAGATCAAGGTAGGCTGTATGAGCTGCCTTGCCCTCAACCAAAAGAAGTCAACCAGGTTGAGCAGGCATGATCTACCTTTCACAAAGCCAAATTGCATGGGATCTAGAGTTTGAAGATTCCCTGTATCCTTGTTAATTAGGTCCGTGATGATGTGCTCCATAGCCTTACATATCAGACTCATCAGGCTAATAATTCCCAGGGTCTGTAGTCGCTCCCCCTTTATGGAGAGGGATGACTGTAGCAGTGTGCCATTCAGTAGGTACAAAGCCTGAGGTGAGGCTGTGATTGAACAGAGCATTCAGATGTGTTGCCAGTTCACTTTGTAGTTCATGCAGAACACAGCCAGGTATATTACTGAGTCCCATGAAAGCTGTGTTCTTGGCCTTGGACAATGCAGCTTTAACTTGTGCTGCAGTAATGCTGGGTGCCTGACAGTCTTCTGGTATTGTGATTGGTCCTTTAGAGGGGAGAGAGGGGTAAAGCTGGCACTGAGTCTGTCAGCCAGTATGTTGGCAATATCTGTTGGCTCAGTATAGAAGGTACCATCGTGCAGTAACTCAGAGCAAATCTGGGTATTGCCATGGAGATTCTTGATATAGCTATAGAAGGCTTTGTGTTGTTTTTAGTATCTGCTGCAATTCTGCCTTCATAGCTGGCTTTAGAAGTTTTGATAAGGGATCTCAACTTTTTGTTGAGGCTAATAAGGAACTTTTTCCAGTCTTGGGACATCACTTTTTTCTGCAGCAGTTTCTTCCTTCTGTTGTAGAGTTTATTAATGGCAGGGGACCACCAGATTGGCTTCCTTTTTTTGGAGGAGAGCATCTTGGTTCTGTTGGGTATGGCTAGTTCCATGCATTTATGTATGTGTTTGTACAGTGCATTGGTGTATGATTCAGCAGTCATGCATCTATTTTCCATTGGCATGGGTGCCATGAAGTTAGCCCCCTCTGTTTTTAGGAGCCCAAAGTCAGCTTTGGAGATGTTTTTCATGGTGATTACCTTAGCGGGGGGAAGTGGGTGAGATGTGGATTTCCATGGTGATTAGTTTGTGGTCAGATCTAACCAGGGAGGGATTGACTACTGGTGTAGTGCAACAGTTGCCCATGTTAGCAATAACCAGGTCAAAGATGTTGCTACCTCTAGTGTGGGTAAGAATGAACTGGTCCAAGGCATTGGAATTGTTGAATTCCAGGAACCATTGGGCCAGTGCATTCATGCATGAATAGTTTTCCCAGTTGATAGAGGGGTAGTTGAAGTCACTCAGTATGAGAGTGTTGGGTTGGACCTTAATAGTTTCCAGGGTACATAGGAATGTGGATTGAGAATATTGGGACATGGTGGGGGACCTATAGCATGCTACGACCTGAGTCGCCATCTTACCCAATGTTAGTTGTACCTGAAGTATCTCAGATGTATTATGCTGGGCTACTAGTCTGGAGGTGTTCATATCCTTTATGAATATGAAGACACCACTGCCTTTGGAGCTTCGGTCCATGTTCTGGGTCCAAAAGGTGTGGAATGAGTTATAGCCTGGTAGTGCAGGGGTGCTTTCTGCTGCTTTAAACCAGGTCTGTGTTACAGCACAAATGTCGATGTTCTCCATTTTGAGGAGCGCTTTGAGCGAGTGCATCTTAAGATTAAGACGTCAAGCATTGAGCAGCATGACCCTCAAATTGTATTTATTTATAGCTGTTATGGTGGTAATTTGGTCTTTGGAACACCACATAAAAAAGGCACTATAGGGGTGGCAAGAGGGGTGACAGATGCAGGCCATCTCTGGCAAAGCATCGAGGTCTGTCAGTCATGTCATCCCAGGCAGACAGATACTGGATCCCCTTAGAATGACACCAGAAACTTAGCCAATTGTTGAAGTCAATCATTTTCTGCTTGTACTGCGGTATCATTCTGGGTGATGGTAGGATGCTGCTCAGGGTTAGGGTCATATCTGCCTGGGCCACATAATCCGAGAGCTCCTCCATGTCTCTTTTCATGTAGTCCAGGGAGGTGTGTCTCAGGTCATTCACACTCACATGGACAATGACAGAATCATACTTGTACCTGTTGTGAAATGACCTGATTGCGTGTGTTATGTGGTAGATTCTGGTGCCTGATAGACAGCTGACTGTTACCTTCTCCTTATTCAACCTAGTAAGTGGAACATCAGTGTGCCTCCCTATTGAGTCACCTATGATTAGTGTATTAGGCAAGCTATTTTGCCTTAGGGGCTTAGGTTGAGGGGCACACTGTGAAGGTGAGATATGTATCTATTAGCATCTGAAAAAGTTTTGACCACTTGCAGTTGAGCTTTCAGTTCCTCATCTGATGAACTATACAGGTTTGAATCATTTACAAAAAGAAGATAAGTCTTTATACTTTGTTGTTTTCTGGGAGCCAAATTGTAGCCAGGACCTAATCTGTTAAGTAGACAGCCTAATCGGTTAAGTTCAAGACAAAAGATCAGCAGTGACAGAGTCACACTGGAATATCTCCCTTTTAATTTTTATCCCTGAAATAATAATTTGTCCTTTATCATGGCTTAACTGCAATGTGGCTTGCCACTTTTTCATGGTTGTTGCAATGTAATTGATCAGTGTAGGCTGTGTCTTATACATTTTAAGCACTCTTTTATCCACAAATGTGAGAATACTGTCAAATGCTTTTTTTGTAGTCTATCCATGCCATGCTTAGATTCTTCCCATTTTTACAGTTCTCCATATGACTTTATTTACCAACAAATTATCCTTTGTTCCATATAATAATAAGACATGATAATAAGATAAGATAAGAGACCTTGTGACCCAGGTGGACAGTAGTCTCTCCTTTGATAATCACATCGCCACAGTGGTCAGGAAATCCTTCTACGTGGCACACCTCATCACAAATGGGTTCTCATCCAGGAAAAAAGAGGTCATTGTTCCCCTCTACTCATCATTCATTAGACCCATTATAGAGTACAGTGCCCCTTTTGGAATGTACCTCACAATACGTCTACAACAGCTGGAAAGACTGCAGAAGTACCTCACAAAGAAGATTATCAGCCTCAAACACATGCCCTATGCTGACCGTCTCAAAAAACTCCAGTTTTACTCCATCGCATATCGCCTACTCCAAGGTGATCTCTGCCTAACATACAAAGCTATGTCAAACCCAGAGCTGTTGGACATGCTCCACCTAAAGAAATCCCAATCCCTCCAAGTTACACACTCTAGGGACCTAAACCTTGTCACCATAATAAACAGAACATGCTGGAGGGATAGATTCCTGTCCCAGAGACTTCCCATACTCTGGAACAAGCTACCTATCTATATCAAACAAAGCTCCTCATTAGCACTCTTGAAGAAAAATCTTGATGAGTGGATGGGAAATAGGAAATTCACCCCGGGGATCACTTCTGTGGCTCTGCTCAACAGGGGCACAGGAAAATAATTTTCTTGGGTGGTGAAAGCCAGGGTACCTTGTTGGCTAGGCTTACTTAAGGCCTTGGGCCGATAGCCTAGTACCTACCTATGAACCTATAACTTTCTTTTATTACCCTTTTGTTCTATTGCCACAATTGAATTTCCTTATAAATGACTATAAAGTCTGTCAGCATCAATTCCAGTGTATAGTTTATATGTCATCAGAAGGCAAGTTATTGGTCTATAGTTTTTTGTATAGCTTGCAAGTTTGCTCTTAAGTAGGAGTATTGTTTTTCATGTTGTTAAACAGACTGGTGTCTGTTCGGGGTGTGCATATAAATAATTCTTACTCATGGATAAACCTTCATGTAAAGATATTAATACTTTTAGCAAGAAGCTAGGTACTGCATCTGGGCCTGGAGTTTTCCAGTTAGGAGCTTTTCTTAGCTTTGTTTCAATCTCTCTGGCCATTATTTAATCCCATTTCATATCCTGTACATTTGAACATCTTGTTTTTTCTTTTACTTCTTCTATCCATTTAGCATCTTTGTTATGTTCCATAGGATCTTCATAGATATTTCTCCAAAATGTATCTATTTCTTCTTTTTTGGTGGTGTTTCAGTTCCTTTTGCCTTGTTTTCCAGTTCTCTATAAAACATTTTTGGGTCATCAAAAATTGCTTATTTTATACTTTTCTTTTATATCTATCTGCATATATTCTAAGTTTTCCTGCCTGTGCTGATATTTTTAGTTGATTATTTGTGATAGCGCACAATAGATCCTGATCTGTTCTGACACTGCACATTGCTTTTATCACATCTATCTTTCAGAGTATTTTGATCTGTTCCCTCTTCAATACTCTTCTATCAGTGACACTTCTTGTCTTAATTGCTTTATAGTTTTCTCCATTCGATATTTCAATTTCTCTCCTTCCTTTGTGTTGCTATCCTGTGTTTTTGTAGTAAGACTTCATCTATTAATTTAGCTGCACAATAATATATCCTATTTACTTCTGTTATATCACATGAATCTCTATGGACAGACCTAATTATTGTGTTCATTTGTTTTATCAAACTTCTAACTTTTCGGGTTTGATTGACTTTCTGTAGTGTATTTCTTTCATTGATCTTAATATGTTTGTCCATCTCTATTAAATCAAGCAACTCTTCTCTTAGGTCATTTTCTTCTAAAGTAAGGGCACATTCTTTGTTCTCCACTTCCTGTGGGCATACTATAGAAAGTTCCAGTTTCCTGTGCCACATTCTCTTCAATTTCATCCTGTGTCATCTGTTGCTCTTTCATATGGGAACTGACTGGCCTATCACTGCACAACATTGACTGCATCAGAGTTGCTACAGTTTCCTGTTCCTCCCCTTGCTGTGCAACTTCAGCTGAATGTTTGTACTGGTTTCCTGTGGAAGGCTCCAAAGTATCTTCATATGGCAACGGATCTGATGTTCTCTGCTCCACTGGTTTCTCCTTAATTTGGGAATCTATTGCTCTATCCTGCTGTGATGTTATCAGAGTTAAATTTTCTATTTTAAATCCTTCACTTCACAGGTAATCTATAGCATCAGTTTCTGTTTCTTAAATTCTCCATTACTAATCCTCTTTTCTACTTTTCCTCTTTGTTTTCTTATTTTTTGTATTGTAAAATGTTTCCATATTTGGATACTTTGCCTATATTTCTCTTCAAATATATTTGTTGCTGCTCTTTTTGTATTGATTAATTTTGCTTTCTCCTTTGCATAAATATTGCACCATATTAAATATATTTTTCTTTTCCATGTCTATATTTTTTCTTCACATGTCTCCTGCTCCTCCTGTTTCTCCTTACTCTGGGGACTCATTGTTCTAACATGCTGTGATATAACCTGTGTTAGCCTTTCTACACTAAATCCTTCACTTTGTAGGTATTCCATAACTTCAGCTTCTGTTTTTTTACCTCTACTTTACTATTCTTCTGTTCTACATTCCTTCTTTGTGACCTTATTTTTCTATTGTAAAATTTTCCATATCTAGATGCCTTTGCTTGTATTCCTCTTTGAATATGTTTGAGGCTGCATTTTTATGTTGATTAATTTGGCTTTCTCCTTTGCATAAATATTACACCATATCAGATCTCTTTTTCTTTTTTTCGCCATGTCCAAATTTCTTTTTTTATACCTTTCAAAAGTCTCTAGATTTTGTTCTTTTTATTTTCACTTCTTTTTCCAAATGGCTCAAGGTTTCTTGGTCTGTATACTGTTTTTCATGTTGTATTGATCAACACAAATTTTTATTTGAAGCTTCTGACAGTTTTTCTCGTGGAAATATTTTTGTTTCTTCTAATTTTTCTCTTAATCTTTTGTATATCTTCAGACTGGAAATTCTGGGCTTCTTGCATAATAGTAACAATACATAATTTCTTTCTAATCTTCAGGAGTCCATTCTGTCATCTTTATGGCTCTTTTTGGCATATCAATTTTTGAGTTTTTTGTGGACTGCTTACTTCATTTTATAAAAGGGGGACCATCCCTCCCCTGGGCCTGGCCCAACCCCATTTTAGGAAGGTTTCCATGTCTTGAGGATTTTGTACTGTCATTTTTTCCATTCTTGTCACCTGTCCCCCTACCAGGATTTGGCACTTTTTTATTCTGGGTCTTTTGCAACCAGCTATCTTCCTTTTATTTTTTAACCTACTTCTGTCCATGATATATGCTATATAAAATACAGTCTATATATCGGTGTCATCTTGGTGAGATTTTGTGAAAAACAGGGTCCACCTCGTAAAAGTACTCACCAAGACTTGAGGATGAATTCTCCTTTGCTTGCTGACTTTTCATATATCCATTCAGACCTCTTCAGTTTCAGTGTAGGTAACATCATTAACACCCAACTCAGTGCATTACTGCATTGTTAAAATGGCTTTATGACTGCCTTTAGCTTGGGTAGTTGTTTTAGTATCAAACTTTTTTTTTTGTGAAACATTTCACAAGAAGCCTCCATCCTAGATCATAAAAGGCTTGTCCAGTATGGCTAAATAATCCAAGTTCAAGTTTATTATAATACTTAACCTAAAGGGCTTTACACCTTAGTAAAAACTATGAATTACAAAAAAGCAAACCAATTAATCTGTAAGAGAAAAATGTGTTATAACTGAAGCTGATAGCTCAGAAACATTAGAAATATTTTTAAATATAAAGTTAAAAAAATACTCAGTGAGCCAAAAGAAAATAATTGTTATCTAAATACAAAGTCTAGAAGTTCTACATCCATTGACTAAAACCAGAACATTTCAGATTTGTAATACATTGGTTAAAGTCATTTAAATAATTTTAGTCTGTAAATGTATATAAATTTATTTTACTGTTTTTTGTACTGCAATTTTATATCTTTTTCACTATGTGGTTCATGTCATAGCTGACAGTGAAATAATGTTGCACCTTTCAAATAAATTGTAACTGATGCATTTCAGTATTGAGAGTCTAAAAGGATGCAAGAAACAACAAAGAACAAACACCCAGACACAAATGTAACAAAGTTAGAAACTGAGAAGCAATGAAACAATGTTGCAACTTTCAAATATGCTTTAACTAGTATGTCAGAATATCAAAAGTTGCTATGAAAAACAAAGTCTTTCCAGAAAGAAGCATGTGCTCTGGTACAACTGTGCCTGAGATTATATTATGTGGTCCATCTCTAAAAATAACCCTTAAAAATCCCACAAATTTATTTAGAGTCAGTATCTGTCTTCTGACAGGCATCCTCTTCCATATTGTCTTTGAGACTAGCTCCATTAAAATACTTCAGACTAGCTGCTCAAATTATTGAAACTCATCAGCAGAAGCTTCCCCTAAATTTCAAAAGAAGTCTACATTCCGTCCTTGAAAATGTATGGGATCTCAGAAAAATTAGAAAAATATAAATCTATTCTTCCCTGTGGCCTGCTGCCATACATAGCATTGTTTTAGAAAGGATCACAGTATGGGCATAGCCCTAACTATATTTACCAGCCATGTTCCTGAAAACACTAACAAAAGGTGAACTCTTCCTTCATCTTTTTAAGGTTTTGATACTGTGACTCATACCGTCATAGATAAATATGGTTCACTTAAGCTGATAATGTTCTTGTCAATATTCACTTCTTGGTTGTGAAAGCCAATTAGTCAAGACTACAACTGCATTTTCTGAACAAGGCAGCATCAGTCTTGTTCAACATAATGTTTAACTTGCCTATAAGCAAGACTCAGTACAGAAAGATCACTTAGAGAAAACATAAAGACAACACCATTTTACTCTGTTCTTGCACCTGATCTTCAAATAGCAGCTCCAAGAAGCCATCATTGCATGAGAAAAATGGTTGCCAAAAGAACTTTATAGTTAATGACATAATATGAAATCAACTCAGTCGAAATGAAGTGGTACCTAATTCTATATACTCAAGCTTCAACTGCTTAGTCCTCATTTATATTTCATAGTTTATTGTAGGAATTCACACAATAATGGTGTATCTTTTCCTGCCTAAAACATCTTCAGTGCTGTAGCCAGATTAATCAATGCCAAGTTTGCTTTATTGTACCTCTTCCTTCTATACCGTACTATCATCTCACCTTGAAAACAAGAACTATTTTGTTTAATTATAGCATGTCTTCACATTGCAAAATTCCCTTATAGCCTATTCAGGGCAATCTGACACTAGTAAGTGATTCTGTTGCTGGGATGACCTACAATGACTCAAAGCTTCAGTATTCCCAACTCTCTGCAACTTTCAGTCTGTTACATATGGCCCCTTATTGCAACTTGTTGAATTAATACTTAAATGTATCCTGATGGAAATCAGGTGGAAACTGCATTTTTTTCCTGTGATAAGGCCTTTGCCATTTCAGATGCTTCATTCCAGATCATTCTATCAGATGTTATTTAAGATCGTCAACTCTCTCTCCACATTTAGGGATAAGGTTTCCTCCTTGGACTGAACCAAAACATTGCCTTGTTTAATAATTACCTGCTACTTTTGCAGATCCTTAAGATGCATCTCACCTACTGGAATGATATTTTAGTAATCAGTCCAATCTTTACTCTTTGTGTATTGTCAACTCTTAAGATTTCAGCATAAGTGCTTGTGCACTGCACCTGTTTATTTAGCACACATTTCTAGAATGTATTATCATCTGCCTTCATTTGCACTGCTAACTTGTCATGCTTTCCATTGTGTTATTCAAGGGAATTGTTCTAATTTGACTCCTGTATATGTGTGGTTCTAACTTGACTTGTGTGTGTGCGTGTGTGTGTGTGTTTATATAATGCAGTTTGACATTTTATTGCAAAAAATCAAAACTGACAGCATACATGAATCAGCATACTGATAACAGCCACAATGAGTTTGGTAGTCATGCTGAAATACAAAATAATGTAGCTACAGAATAATAAAGAGATTACAGCAACAGATACTTTCATCAACAGCTAAAATGTGGCCCTTTAATAACAAAGTACAATTCCTTCTTCAAAGTAAAACCACAGAAGTCTTTAAAATGCACTTTTATAAATGTAAGAAACAAAATAGCTGTACTACAGGTAATATGACATTACCTCACAGTACTGCTGCTCACTGGCACTGGCTCACAACTCTTAACTACCTGTACACTCAGCAGTTTAGTCTTACTGCATCCATACACCCATGCAGAACTCTAAATCTTGCCTTAAAAGTCCCATTCTCTCCCTAAACCAAATCCCAAACCTTGCTTCCTAAGCCTAAAATTCCCAGTCACTCCCTAACCCTAATTCCAAACCTCACTTCCAAAACCTTAAAGTCCCAGTCACTCCCTAACCCTAATACGAAACAGTTCTCCTTTACTCTAATACCAAACTTCGATCCCTAACCCTAAGTTCCCAGTCACTCCTTACTCCAATTCCAAACCTCAGTCCCTAACACTAAAACTCCCAGTGACTCCTCACTCTAATCCCAAACCTTAATCCCCAACCCTAAGATTTCCAGTAACTCCTTACTCTAATCCCAAACCTCAATCCCTAACCCGAAGACTCCCAATGACTCCATACTGTAATCCCAAACCTCGATCCCTAACCCTAAGATTCCCAGTCACTCCTTACTCTAATTCGCAACCTTGATCCCTAACCCTAAAACTCCCAGTGACTCCATACTGTAATCCCAAACCTCGATCCCTAACCCTAAGACTCCCATTTACTCCTTACTCTAATCCCAATCCTCGATCCCTAACCCTAAGATTCCCAGTCACTCCTTACTCTAATTCGCAACCTTGATCCCTAACCCTAAAACTCCCAGTGACTGCCATTCACTCTCCATGGTCAGAGTACTTGTCCAGGTTCCTCCTTCCTCAGACTTGAATATTTTTTAACAGGCAGCCCATTTGAGTTGACTCTTGAAAATGAGTACCCAGCTACAAGACTCAAGCAAGTGAATTGCAACCAAACAAATCATATCCGTTCAAAATGAAACATAAGGCCCAGTTTATAAAACTAGAACTGAAACTCTGAATGTGTCAGATGTTGAACTAAAGCAGTGTGTTTTGCAAATGTCATCATGTACAAGGGATAAGAAATGCACAGCACATCACTAACTCATCCACAAGGACTAGCATCCCTGAGAAAAGACTGAATAGTAGTAAAACTCAACCATAGTATGCAACTGCTAATTTCTGCTTTCTGTGTGATGTCACTGTTTAATAGCGATAAATCATATTCTGGATAGACAGACAGATAGACAGATACATAGATAGAAGATATAGGCATATATGGCTGCAAGTTATTAAACTGAATGTTGACTTAGTTACATTGAGCATTGTTTTTGTCAAGTACATGGTTTACTGAAGGGGATAATGTTGACTTTTTCATGTTGTGTATGGGGTGTGCTTTGTGCATGTTAATGCCAAAATTTTTGGTATTAGTTGTGTCTGAATGTTACAGTAAAAGCTACATAAGGGACTAGTTTTAATGTTGTGCATGTATGCTGCTGAAATGGAAGAGTATCTGAATTGTCTTGTGTAGAGGTACTGTTGGGGAGGCTTTTTTGTAAGGTAATGTGTAGGGTTGGGATTAGAAAACAGGGGCAGGGTTAGCACATGAGTAATGCTGAACAGTGGGCTTTTAGTCCAATACACACACACACACACACACACACACACACATATATATATATATATAAGTGTATTAACAAATATTGACTTGCAAGAAGCATTAACATAAATTCCCTGAATCTCATAGACACCCCCATCATCACTAAAGAACATGTACTGAAGGTGCTCTCCAAGCCTAAATATACTTCCTCCATGGCTCGCAACAATATATCTTAGTGTTTAATAAGCAGTACTACACAAGCCCAGGGAAAGCCACTCTTTAAACTATTCCATCTGAGTTTAGCTACTGGCTTTGTCTTTGAGGTTTGGTGCACAGACCTCAGTAATTGTAGGCCCATCTGCCTGACAAGTCTCATTTGGAAAACCATGGAACATATAACTGACCTGATAAATTACGATACTAAAAATCTCATCAGGCTAGACTAACAGAAATCTGGCTTTGTTAAGGGTAGATCCTGTCTAATGAATCTGATTAACTTTTTCAAAAGGTAGCACAAGAAGTTAACAGTTGTCATACTGTCCATACAGCACACCTTGACCTGGCCAAGCCATTTGACACCATCCCCCAAGCTAACACAATTAATAAGCTTAATGCATTGTGAAGTAAGATAGCAAATTGTCTTAAAGACAGAACCCATATGGTGTTGGTAGCAGGTGCCTCATCAGAGAGTGTGAGGGTGACCAGTGGTATCTCACATGGCTGGACCTCCCCCTTTTTATATTTAATTTTTTTGATCTCCAGACAATGAATCAAGACCTCTGACTAACCAAGGCTATAGATGACTGCAAATTGGGAGTCACTGTCAAGTCCTCCTCTGATGCCAATTCCATTCAGCAAGAACTTACTCTCGTAAGTGCCTGGTGTACTAAAAATGGGCTCAAGTTAAATGTTAAAAAGGGCAACATTGTTCCATTTGGTAAATAACCCACCCCCCACAGCATACAAAAAAGACAAAACTCCACTGCACAATGAGAATGTTGTTACATGCCTTGGAACTCGGGTTGATAATTCCTTTTCCTTTGACCATAATGTAACAACAACAGTTGTTGTTGTTGTTAGTTTCTACTTACTTGTATATAATGCCTTAACTGGATATGTTTGATGCACACCCACACACACACACACACGTGTGTGTGTGTGTGTGTGTGTGTGTGTGTGTGTGTGTGTGTGTGTGTGTGTATATATATATATATATATATATATATATATATATATATATATTTATATACATGCACACCCATGCATATACATACATATATATATATATATATATATATATATATATATATATATATATATATATATATATATATATATATATATATATATATATATATATATATATAAAATGGTTTAACTGTATATGTGGATACGCACTCACACACACAACACACACACACACCTGGGAAAGGCTGGCACAGGTTTACTAGCTATGCCTCCTATTGCCCAGACTATAAGGTAGGTATCACTGCCACCAGCTAACTCCTTATCAGCTACTTTAAGGCCCTTGACAAAGGATGTCCCATCTTACTATGTAATATTAATATTAATGCAAATGTATTCCAGTTTCCACTGTTAAACTATATACATTTAAGCAGTTACAAGAGTGCATGTATATTTCTGTTCTCTTCCCACAGGGCACACTGTGGTTACACTTCAAGTACAAGCACCTTATAAAATACTTCTTAAACACACCTGTCTTTTACAAACCAGTTTGATATACACATGACATACAATTCTAATACAGTTATAACACAAGCATCTTATATAAATCATGTTGATGTTCACAAACGACATATAATTATTTACAAAATTTCATATAGCTGTGCTGGAAATATCCCCCTTTGCCACATACCTTCTGTTCTGTGGCTTACAATCCTGGAAAGAAGTCAATCTTGATGTCCTTCTATATCACTGTTGCAGTATTCTTCATAGAAAGGATGTCCTGTCTAGGCAGCCCAATGCTTGGCCAGTATGAAAAAGCCTAAGAAAGACTGTATATGTGCTGTACATCACATTTATTCTCCTCACACAGAAATTAGGGCATAAAATTGATGTACTGATGCAACTACATAGAACTTCTTTTTCTGCCAGTTCAAACACCATTTTTGCCAGTTGGTCTGAATGCTTTGTTGCTGTACTGAATATTTAGCAACACCAGATGAGTGCCCTTTTGTTTTTATTTCCCTTTTCTTGATCTTGTATTTTATTTTACTACTTAGAGATTATGTCATTCAAGACAGGAAAATGTGAATGTGGGAGGCAGACTACCCATAAGGATTGTCATAAACAGCTTCTTTGTTTGGGTGCTTACTACAACCATATTTCTTGTAGTATATGTAGGGTATTTGTGTCTAGGACACTCAGAAGCCATTTGTCTTCCCTGGCTATTTATCCTGAAAACCAACAGCTTAAACAGTTAACCCAGATACCATGGTAGAATCCTTTAGCCCCAAGATACTCCTCCTGCTTGGTACAAAGAAGGCCAAGAAGTCTCATCTGGATTCTTCAGTTGTCCAGCTTCTAACAATTGTCCCTCTAGAAGCAGGTAATAACTCTGTAGGTTGTTCGGTGTCTACATCAGATTCCTCTGCCCTGACCACGCCAGAGGCCACTATGGATCTCTCTTTTCATACATCCTCTGAGGATTTGCAGGTGTCTGCACTGGGCATCAAGGGGGAACCTTGGTTGATTATCCTGGCGGGTTCTAGAGAGATTCTGCAGATATTGGTCAGGGACTTGTCAAGGGTCAGATCCTCCTATATTTGTTAGGGCTGCTGTCTCTTCCAAGAAAAGACAAAAACTAATGCATGTTTCAGTCCATTTTATGGATCCTCAAAGGGAATAACAAGAGTTTATTCAGTGCTTGTTTTCTGCCTTAATGGCCCTAAAGCCTCCTCAAGGGTTTTTAGTGCCTAGTCTTTCTTGGACCTCTACCCCTTCTAAAAAGCTTAGAGAACTAGATTCCTTGGATGATGATTCAGTGTCTGATGAGGGGTCTTTGTTCTATTCTTCACAGATGCCTTTGTCATTGGTTTATTGTTCTGATGAAGAGGAGTCTGTTAGCCCTAAGTCTCCTTCCAGAGAATTGTTCTTTGGGGATACAATTGCTAGGATGATGGAATTCTTTAAATGGGATTCTTCTCAAGTGTCTGATATTCAGAAAAGATATTAAGAGTTGCTTCAGGTGGGTACTCCTAAACCATCTGCAGTTCCTCCTGTGTTGGCTGCCCTGTTAGATACTTTAATTTCTGCTTCCAAGTCTCCTGATTCTCAGCCTCCTGCTCCTAAGAAACCTGATAGGTTCTATAAGGTTCATGAGGATTGTCAGTTTTTATTTAAATGTCCTTCTGCTGATCCTTTTGTGGTGTCAGTCTCTTCTGACAAACCTTCTAAATGTTTGCCCTCTTCCAAACATTTGCCTTCTGATAAGGACAGTAGGGCAGTGGAGAGGATTGGCAAAAAAGTTTACACTGCTTCTGCTTTGGTTTTAGGGCTATTAATTACCAGAACCACATGGCCAGGTATGCTCTGGCCTTGATTGCTCAGGCTTGTCAGGTTATCTCTGTTCTCCCTGATTCTCATGGCAAATCCTCTGCCTTATCTTTTTTAGGTTATGCTTCTCAAATGGCTTGCCACTCTATTAAGTGGAGCTATGATGCTGCTGATGGCTCTTCTAGGACTGCAGATTTTGGGTCTGTCATGAGGCGTTATTCTTGGCTTCATCTCCAGTCTCTACCTGAGGACATTAAGGCCAAGTTGTCGGATGACCCTTTGGATAATACACACCTTTTTGTGACTGTTGCTGCTTACATGTTTAAGTCTCTTCAAGAGAAAGGCAAAGCCTTGCAAGACATTAAACATGTTTTTGTCTCTTCTATCCCTAAGTTCCAGAGGAATTATCCTACTAGGTCTGCTTTTTTTGTGCAGGTAACTACACCAGGCATCTAAAGGCAGGAAGGATGGAAGGCAGGCCCCCTCTGCTAAGGCTTCTCAGATTTCTGAGCCCAGAAGCTTCCTTTATCTGATAAGCTTGCTCCTCTTTGACAAGGATCTGCAGTTTAAAATCTCTCTTCTTCAAAGTCTGGGGTTTACTATCAACTTCCAAAAGTCCATCCTGACTCCCTTTCAGGATCATGATTCAGATGGTGCCAATGCTGGTCTTTCTTCTGCCTCCAAAGGTATTGTTGTTGACAGCCTTCTTTCGGTCTCTTCTTCCTCTGGCTGCCATGCCAGCCACGGAGTTTCTTCAGGCCCTGGGTTTCAAAGCCTCTTCTATTCTAATGCTTCATCTTGCCAGACTGCACATGTGGAAGCTTCAGTGGTACATCAAGTCAGTTTGGCTACAGCATTGTCTCCTTCTGAATTTCAGTGTACCTCTTCTTCCCTGTCTTGAGAAGGAATTTGAGTGGTGGATTCAATAGTTTCCTGTCAACCCAGGCTGGCCCTTTCAGCATCCAGTCCCTTCTCAAGAGCTGTTCACTGATGCCTCAGATATGGGGTGTGTGGCTTCTGTTGGTCACCTGAAATTTCAGGGTCTTTGGCCTCTCCATCAGAAGCTAGACCATATCAATATCAAAGAGACGAGGGCTCTGATTCTGGTGCTTCAGGCTTTTCACCCCATGTTCTCTCTAGGCCCCTTGAATGTGTACAAAGGCAACACTACAGTGATGTGGTATGCAAACAAGCAGGGAAGCACAAAATCTTACCACCTCTGCAGGATGGTTCTTCTGGCTAGGGAAGTAGCTTTCAGTTGTCAATTAAATCTTCAGGCAGTATACATTCCTTCAGAGCACAATCTAACGTCAGACTCTCTGAGCAGGTCCAAAACACAGGCTCACGAATAGAGGCTTCACAGTGGTGTGTTTCTGGACATTATCCATTGGTGGGGTATTCCTCAGGTAGATGTCTTTGTCTCCCCTCTGAACAGGCAGCTTCCTCTCTTTCGTTCCATAGTGCCATGCCATCTGGTGTGGAAGACAGACTCTCTTTACTTTTCTTGGAAGGGGATGTTTCTTTATGCTTTCCATCCTCTTCCTATACTTTCAAGAGTCCTGCAGAAGATTCAGCTGGACTCTAGTGAATCCTTTTTGGTCAAGACAGCACTGGTTCCCTATCTCAATGCATCTGGCCAGGGGCAATCTTCATAAGTTACCTTACCAGTTGGATCTCCTCACACAGGAGAATTGGTCTCTCACCCATCCCTACTTGTCCACTCTGCAACTGACATTGTGGGTGATAGGGTTTTGATCCCTTTCAGGCACCTCTTTTCTGAGGATGTGCTCAGGGTTTTACAGGAGGTAAGGAAATCCTCAACCAGAAAATTTTATGTATGTCCAAATGGAAAAGATTTTCAGTCTGGTGCCATGCTCGTAACCAGGACCCTTTTTCAGTGGGGGTCCCTCTGGTCCTCTTTTATTTCTGTGAGTTGCTCCAGTTTGGCTTGGCCTATTCTTCTGTGAAGGCTAACTTGTCAGCCATTTCTGCTTGTCTACCCTTGAATCCTCTATTGACGTCTCATTTTGAGGTCAAACAATTTCTTAAAGGTGTCATGCATATTAAGCCTCTAAGAAAACCTGTTCCTCCTCCTTGGGACCATAATTTTGTTTTGTAAAAATTGATGCAGGCTCCTTTTGAGCCTGCAGATTATGCTTCTTTGCAACATTGGACCTGGAAGACTGTTCTGTAGCTGGCTCATACTTCTGCTCGGAGGGTTTCTGAACTCCAGGCCCTTATGGCCATTCATCCTTTTTGCTTTTTTCACAGGGACAGGGTGTCCCTTCATACTAATCCTTCTTTTATCCCCAAGGTAGTAAAGAGTTGTCCTTGAATCAGTCAGTACAACTCTCTTTCTTTTTCCCTTCTGTTCTGTCTGCTAGTGAGAGGGTCCTGCATATCTTGGATTTGTACAGACAGCTTAGGTACTATTTTGGGTAAAACTAGGACTATTCATAAGCCTGATCAACATTTTGTTTCCTTTCATCCCAGGTCTTTGAGTTTGGCTGTTTATAAGCAAACCTTCTCCTCCTGGATATCTAAGGCCATTTCCTTTTGTTATTTTTTTCATGGAAATTCTCTGTCTACTTCTGTTAGAGCTCATTCCACTAAGACTGATGCCTCTTCTGGTGCCTTCTTCAAGGGGTTGGACACCAATTCCATCCTGGAAGCTGCTACTTGGTCTTTAGTGCATACCTTTACTAAGCATTATAAGTAGGATATGGTTTTGAGGGTCAGAGCAGGTTTTGCTAAAACCATTTTATGTGGGTTTGTTGAAGACTCTTCTCAACCTTCCACCATCCATTCTGTTTCCTGAGCTTATTTACTCTCTCTTCTAAGAAGAGTACTGCAACAGTGATATAGAAGGACTTAGTACAGTTGAGTAAAATCTTACTATAACAGTAGATGTCCTTCTCTTCACTGTTGCAGTATTCGTTTCCTCCCTCCAACACCCTCTTGTTTGTTCTGCATTTTTTCCATCTGGATGTGCTTGGACTTCTTTGTTCTATGGCAACTGTTCTCTTCTGGGGCAATTAAGTTTTAGGTAGTTGTGTCTGTACATCTCTTTTATGCCCTACATTCTGTGCGGCGATGATAAATGTAACATACAGTGCATAGATCTTTTTTTAGGCTTTTTCATTCTGGCCAAGTTTCAGGCTGCCCTGGGCAGGACATCTCTTCTATAAATACTGCAACAGTGAAGAGAAGGACATCTACTGTTACGGTAAGATTTTACACAACTGTACGTTTTGTATACTTGCTTTTTGTTCTGAGGCTTACAGTTCTGGAATGAAGTCACTCTTGTTTTGTATACATGCTTTCTTCTGTTCAGTGGCTTACAATTCTGGAATGAAGTTTCTCTTATTTTGTATAAGTACCTTCTCTTCTGTGGCTTACAATTCTGGAATGAAATCACTCTTGTTTTCTATATATGCTTTCTGTTCTGTTCTGTGGCTTACTATTCTGGAATGGAGGTGCTCTTATTTTGTATAAGTACTTTCTATTCTGTGGCTTACAATTCTGGAATGAAGTCACTCTTGTTTTGTATATAAGCTTTCTGTTCTGTTCTGTGGCTTACTATTCTGGAATGGAGGTGCTCTTATTTTGTATAAGTACTTTCTATTCTGTGTCTGGAATGAAATCACTCTTGTTTTGTATATAAGCTTTCTGTTCTGTTCTGTGGCTTACTATTCTGGAATGGAGGTGCTCTTATTTTGTATAAGTACTTTCTATTCTGTGGCTTACAATTCTGGAATGAAGTCACTCTTGTTTTGTATATAAGCTTTCTCTTCTTTGGCTTACAGTTCTGGAATGAAGCCACTTTTGTTTTTTATAAGTACCTTCTGTGGCTTACAATTCTGGAATGAAATCACTTTTGTTTTGTATAAGAGTTTTTTTATTTTTTTGTGGCTCACTAGGTGCTCCCCTTTTACGAGTGCCAGCAAGTTTCTTAACAGCTTCTTGATCTTTTGAATACTTGTCACTTGGATTTTGCACTCTTTTTACTTTCCCCGGATGAAATGAAGATAACTTGTCATCTTGGTGGGTGGGCTGGTCCAGAGACCATTTTCAGCAATGTATTGGATCATGCTGGCATAGACAGCTCAACACAAGACATGTTGATACTTTCTGGAAAGGATAATACTTTACAAAAATGTAAGCTGAATGTAAAAGTCTGTGTTACGATGTTTAATGTGAGTGAACTCTGAGATTATATTATTACATCTTTATGCTCTATGTGGAAAAGAGTTACTTTTGTTTAAGTACATCTAAAGGTGAAATACCTCATGCAGAAAAAAACAAAGTGAGCATATCTACTTACTATTTTACTTCTAATATTTACATTTAATACAGTCAAATTCCATTACTGAAGTAAACCAAAATGCACTTGCAAGTATGAAATGATACTGAAGCATGGGATTAGTAATGTAAACACTGATGATTTACTTTTAGAGTGGGCAGATTTGTTTACTGATCTGGGAAGACTTGTTCACTGATCCATGTTGTTTTTCAGGAGTGTCTCATATTCAGCTCAATCCCTGAAGTGTATATACTCCATGAAAGCTTCTGCCACCTTTGAAAAATGGAATGGAGAAAAAGCTGAATAGAATGGACAGTCTGGACATGATTAAAATGAATTGGATAACAGGAAAGGCATTTCTCTGAAACTACATAAATCTTAACTTTTGTATTAATCAACAAGCTCTTAATAAAGCTATAATGAGAGTGCTAACTACGCTATACAAAAAAATTAGAAATGGTTTCTGCTATGACTGGTGCAAGGTACCTTTTGTGCATGATAGGCTAATCTATGATTTTCACCAATTAAGTTCAATGAGGAAAGTTTCAGATGGTATACTTTTAAAGAACTTCTGACACCTTTAAAGGAACCCTTATTTATAATTTATTCCATTACGTGGTGCACTGTAGATGATGAAGTTACAACACATAATATGAAATAGAAAGCCTGTATGTTGTCTTGTCTTGTTTTCCATTTGCTTTATTTTCTCTTGTCTTTCATGCCGTCACTTTGCCTGTCGTTTCAGAATGAAGCTGTGTGGCATACAGATCAGGGTTTTCATTGCATTGACCTTCGCCCTTGTGGTTAGGGTCATAGCTGAAAATGGTCCATGCATCAGTCTACTTACCCAATTAGGAAATAATAGATAAAAATGTAGCTCTCTGAGTAAATAAAATTAAGTTATATCTCCAAATATGAAGACAGTTACTTATGTTGTAGTTCTAATGCTCTAGTAATTCATATAGTCACCACTGTATTAAGGCATTTACTTACATTAGCTTAATGACAATATATTTTATAGGCAGTATGTCTCTCTTATGGCAGAAGTTAGTGTAGTAATACAGTAGCTTGCATATCAAAGTTGATGCTAAGGTATTTGGATAGCACCACTGCATGCTCTTTCAACTTACAGTCCAACTCAGCAATTTGCAACACTGCGACTGCAATGGCACTTATTGGAATATTTGCACCGAGTCATGCAACTCATGGGACAGTGATATGCCAAATGTGTTATTCAGAACTAGAAACTGTACAGTACTGATATATCTAACACAGAGTTTGCAACACTAAAGCACAGTAATGTGAATGAGAGCCAGCAGTCATTAATAACAAGTCATACTGAGAAAACTGCATTCATCCAAGCCATAAACAACACAACATGAAAATTGCATCCACAGCAGTTGATTAGTACAAGAACATATGAGGCATGGGCATTGTGATGTCCCTGCACTGGACCAGTAATTAAGGAGCCTCAATCCTCATCACTGGTAACAGTGAGGGAGGTACACAATGGGAGGATGACAAGTACACACACGGTAAAGTGCAATTTCCCTTAAGAGCACACAGAGGTCACAGTCAGTTTGGGGCTGGATTCTCCTCCTTTCTCCAGATCCCCAGTAAGACTCCCCACTGGCACAGCTATAGGGTTAAGATCTCAGCTGAGGGGCCAAGCCAAGACCTCCAGTACCTTCTCTGCCCAACCAGTGCTTCCTGTACCTGCCCAAGTAGCTGACACACACACACACACACACACACACACACACACACACACACACACACACACACACACACACTTTGAGATTTTATTTATATACAAACACACATCTGGAGAAGGCTAGCACAGGTTTACTAGCTATGGCCTTCTGCCCAAACTCTAAGGTAGTTTTCACTGCCCCCAACCCCTACTTATCAGCTACTATAAGGCCCTTACAAAGGGTGTCCAATCGTACTGTGTAATGTTACTATTATCCAAATGGTAGTCTGACCAAGAGCAAGGCTATTGGATTGGCCTGTACAGTGCCACCAAATACATATGCAAGTACTCTAAGAACTTAAATATGTCTCACAAGTATCAGCCACAAAAAGGTTTAAATATATTTAATAATAAATAATAAAAGAACAAGACAATACTCAGTACAGCAACACAGTAATATCATAGCTCAAAATCACAGGAAGTATTTAAAATAACATTGTATGACAATCTCAGATGAATACAGAAAACATCTAAACTAATCTTTGCTATATTCCTATCTATATCTTAAAGAGATACTATGCCCTAAATCTTACTTACAGCAAGGCAAGTGCAGATAAGTGATGATGATGAGTGGATGTTCTTGGTAGGTCCAAGACAAAATACAAAATGCACAGTCTGTCTCTGAGAGAGTTCTTATATTAATATCAAATATTACTGCTGGGTTATCTTGGATGACATCACTTTTTGCCACCTGACTTTAGTCCTCAAGCTAAACCCCCTTTTATCAGAACTAACAGAATTTACCATCTGTGTGTGAAAAATACATACAGTATCTCTCAGATGTTTAAAGATCTTGGAAGTCGTAAAACAATAAAATGCTTATACATTTTAAACCTAGTAATTACTTCTGTTCAAGACAACACAAAAAACTTCTAGCTCTAGACATTGTGTCTGCTACACTGAAACTAAGAGATAGCTTCTCTTGCTTATGGACCAGCTATAAAGTAACTTATATTTTTTTGAAGTTTTGCAAGTTAACCCTTTTATGTTCTAGTTTCTAATGTTAAAGCATACATTTGCACAGGTATATAGTTTATATGCATTTCTGCTCTAAGTCAGCAGGGCATGCTGTGGTTACATTTTACCTCAGTACATAGCTTACAGTTATGTATAAATCATATCAAAATTTACAAATGACATAGAAAATATTACAAAATTCAAGATAGCTGGGCTGGCAATATTTCCCTATACCACAGGCATCATAAAGATAAATCAGTTGTCCCAAGTTGCATTAACATAGGCATCATTTACATCAGTTCATTATCAGCACAGACCAATACCTGCCCACTCTTCTGAGAGTTCATCCACAGCAGGCCTTCAGAATGATGGCAGAGGAGAATGTGGTATATGGGAAAAAGCATTATGCATGTTGTCAAGGATCAATGTCTATGAGAAAGTAGTCCCTTTTGAATAATAATCCTTGATTACAAGAAAGTTAATCTATATAAAAAAAAAGCATGAATGATTAGATGTAATGACTTAGCATTATCTAGTCATCATATCATGATAATATGGCATTAGCATTATCTGACCATCATGTCATGATAACATCACACAGCAATTGCAATTCAGAATCTTGCCATGTACATGTTTTAACCTCTTACAGTATCTTAGCAATCTTAGGTAAATGAGAAAAAACCCACAGGACTTTTAGAGCTTCCTTACATCATGCAAATGTGTTGTATTTATACTATTAGCTTTTATATCTCTCAGTCTTCCATTTCCAGTATGTGAGACACTGTCTGTCATAATGTGGAACAAATGGGAAAAATGTGGAACAATTATTAATAGTTTACTAACAACTTCAACTAGGAAGCTCACAAGTGGTTAAACTGTATTTGTCTACACTCATAAAAAAGTCCTTTTGATGAATTAGTATGATTCCGTATTATTCACCATGAACATCAATTAAAAAGTTCTTAACACAGAATATTAGACATACCCTTCTAATGTTGAACAATGAGGGACATGGCCTTTTTAAGACTTAAAATAAGGAGTGTTCTTTGTAATGATGCACACTTGAATGGTATGTCAACTATGTATAATAATTTAACAGGCTGCAGCTCATGATTTGCAATAATAGTAACATCCCTTGAAGTCTTGAACATTTATGGTATCATTCCACAGTAGCCCTTTTACCATAGTCATGGAATTTTGACAACCATCTATTCCTGTATGCAGTTTTAGGCTTTAGGGGACTGGTGGTCATGTGATTTAAAGGATGATGTTTTCAATGTAATTGATGAAGTTTTCACTAAGAATACAAAAGCGCTTACCTATTTTAACCAGTGCTGAATAAAAGCAGCGTTTAGTTTTATCCATTTGGGTTTAATGACTTTATTTTAATCAGTTCTGGTTCTTACTAGTGCCATGTTCTGATATTTTTTTTCAATACATGTGTATATTTAAATTACATTACTCTGGTTCTATATCAGTATACTTTCTGTTACAACTACTTTAAGCTTACATGCATACACTTTTTTACCATCACTCAGCACTCACATATCCCCTGTATTGTCTTGCTATGGCTTATTGTAGTCCTTCCTCCATCTCTCTTGTGTATAATAAGTACCAACTTTATTGCATCAATATAATTTGACAGCTTGGTAGAGTTTATTTTTTCTTTCTTTCATTTCAGAGTCTGCAGCCACTACATTTGACCCCAGTATTGCAGGAGATCTCTCACAAAGTTCTACATTTACAAGTTTACTGGGAGTTTTGTCATTGTTTCATGTAAGCATATTTATCATGAAGAACCTTGCTGCATATTAACTTTAATCAGTTAAATACATGCCTGCTCTGTGAAATAGTAGGACCCCTTACTAAGCTAACCACTGTCTCCTTTTGCCTGACCAGGAGACTTTACTGAATATGTGTTTTACTTGTATCTCTTTGTTAATTGGTTTGTTCTGGCTATAAAGTGATTGCTCTCAGTTTTAAATTAACCTATAATTAACCTGAGGGTAGGAGGCCCACTACACTTCCCTACCCTACCCCCAATTCCCACCCACCCCTCTTATTCTGATATAATTTCTACATACACATTTCACTTTTGACTCTTTTCCAATCACCTTACTACTTCTATGCATACACTTCTGTTTTTTTTGTTTTCTACTTCTTTATCTTTATTTTTAATTTTAGCCCCACTTCCAAATATCTTTCCCCCTCCCATACCAGTTTGCACTATAACCATTTAAAATCACACCCGCCCCAATAGTAGCTATCTATTCCACACTGTATACTTTTCTTTTCACAAACAAACCCTCACTTTTCTTATTTTGATATCATTATAATCTAGCCTTTAATACCCTTCTATTCCTTACATTCCAAAGAAGATACTAGGACAACCTACTAGGGCAACCTACCACTGTTCTTTTATAAATGTATACTTCCTTTAGTTCCACTTCCTGCAGACCCCCTCCAATTTCAACTACCCTCCAATCAGTGTACTGCACAACATCTCCCTTCCCACACCTCACCCATATTACTCTAACCACGCACCCCTTTTTCTACACTACTATCTCACAGTATTTTCACTTATACTCTACCACCTATAAATGCTTCACTTCCAACAGCTCTAATTCCCCCTCTACATCCATTTAAGCTATCTCACTCTATACCACTCTATACCAATCATGCTGTTTTACTCATGCCTCTCATTTCTCTTCCTTCTTTTCCTTTCTACCATAACAACTCATCCAGCAACACTACTACAAAAGCATACCTCAACTATTACCTCAACATCACTACACAATCTCCTCCACCACAAGCTTCTCCCATATAACCCCCAACACTGATCTCTATACTGATCTTCTTCTATTCCTACCCTAAAGTCCTCAATACTACCCACTGCAACCTCAAACTAATACAAATACCCAAGTTACTTAAAACTCTTAAAACAAACATATGTTCTTTCATGGTCTTAAAATTGTGCAGGAGCATTCACCCCAACCCAGGTCCCATTCCTACTACACAGACAAAAAATAAATAAATAAAACTTACCTTAATATCAGAAGTATGTGCAATAAACTGATACTCATTCATGCCTGGTTAACATGCTCTAACCAATACATCTTTGCTATAACAAAAACTTGGCTAAAAGCAGAAATAAAATATATGGAAATTCTTCCCCCTGATTTCAACATTATCAGCATAGACAGAGCACATAAAAAGGTGGTGGAATAGCCCTAAGTACTCTCAAAACTTAAATACCTCTACACCAACGAGCCACAATGAAAGGTTTAATTATGTTAAATAATAAAGGTACAAGAAAATTATATATATATATATATATATATATATATATATATATATATATTCACAGTGACATCAGAGTTCAAAACCACATGAAATATTAAACATTGCTGTACAGGCTCAGACAAATAAAGAAAACAAAATCTAAACTAAGCCTTGCTATATTCCTGCTGTAACTAAGAGAGTTGTACTGTTCCCCAGAAACTTACTTCATTAGAGGAAGGCAGATGTGCGGTAAATGGGTCTTCTTGTTGTCAGGTCCAAGACAGAATACAGAATGATCCGTCTCACTAAGAGATTTCTCAAATTCATATCTAAAATATTACTGCTGGGATAGCTTGCAGAATGGCATCATTTCTGGTCATCTGACTTCTAGTTCCCAAGCCAAAACCCCCATTGCTGAATCTGGCAGTATTTAGCATCTACCTCTAAAAATATACAGAAAAGGGCTTTTCCTCAGATCTTTGGCAGATGCTGGAAGTCATAAAATAATTGCATTCCTTCATCTTCAAAAGTAGCAATTAGTTCACTCTAAGGACAATACAGAAAGATTCCTAGTACATACTCTGTGTCCCTAGCTGCATTGAAAACTTGAGAGATAACTTCTTTATTGCATAGCCTATAAAAGTAATTTAATTTCAGATATTTTTCAAAAGTTTAATGGACTGAGGGTAACCCTCCAGTTTCCTCTGTTAAGCATATACATTTAAACAGTTACAAAAGTGCAGGTACATTTATGTTCTCTTCTAGTAGGGCACACTGTGGATAAATTTTAAGCACAATCACTTTACAAAATACCTTTTCAACACAAACACGTGTACAGAGCAGTTTGATATACACATGATATGCAGTTCTAATAAATTTGTAACACAATTGTGACAAAGGGAGATACTGCCAGCATAGCTATCTGGAATTTTGTAAATAATTTTATGTCATTTGTAAATATCAACATGACCTATATAAGATGCTTCTGTTACAAATGTATTAGAACTGTATATCATATAAGAGGGTTTGTACAGACGTGTGCTGAAGAGTTATTTTGTAGAGTGCCTGTACTTGAAATGTATCCATAGTGTGCTCTACTGGAAGAGAACAGAAATGTACATGCACTATTGCAACTGTTTAAATATATATGTTTTAACAGTGAAAAGTGGAATATACAGGAGGTTAACTTCAGAAAAAATAACTGAAATTAAATTACTTTATGGCTAGGCATAAAAAGATGTTATCTTTCAGTTTCAGTGCAGCAACATACATGATGTCTATTCTAGGGAGCTTTCTCTATTGTCTTTAAGGTGAAATAATTACTACTTTTGAGATGTGAAGGTATGTAATTGTTTATGACTTCCATCATTTGCCTAAGATCTGAGGTCTATGTATTTTCACAAGTAGATGCTAAATGCTACCAGCTGCAATCAATGACTGTTTTGGGCCTGGGAACTAGAAGCCAGATGACAAGCAATGATGTCATTCTGCAAGTTATCCCAGCTTTAATATTTGAGATATTAATTTGAGGAGTCTCTTAGTGAGACACAGCAGTCTGTATTCTGTCTTTACCCGACAACAACTAGAAGATCCATTCACCACATTGGCCTTGCTCTGATGAAGTCATTTATTAGGGAATATTATATTTCTCTTAGTTATAGTCAGAAATATTGCAAATTTTAGTTTAGATATTTTTCTTTATTTACTTGAGACTGTCCTGCAATGTTGTTTAAAATATTTCCTGTGATTTTGAACTCTGATGTCACCGTAAATATATACTGAGTGTTTTCTTGTTCTTTTATTATTATTAAATATATATAAACCTTTCATTGTGGCTGATCTGTTTAGAGATATTTAAGTTCTGAGAGTACTTGCATATTTATTTGGTGACACTGTGTAGGCCACTCCTAATAGCCTTGCTCTTGGTCAAGCTACCATTTGTATTAATAGTAACATTACACAGTAAGATTGGTCACCCTTTGTTAAGGGCCTTAAAGTAGCTGATAAGGAGTTGGCAGGTGGCAGTGATAACTACTTTATAGTCTGGGAAAAGGGAGAATAGCTAGTAAACCTGTGCCAGCCTTTCCCAGGTGTGTGTGTGCGTGTGTGTGTGTGTGTGTGTGTGTGTGTGTGTGTGTGTGTGTGTGTGTGTGTGTGTGTGTGTGTGTGTGTGTGTGTGTGTGTGTGTGTGAGTGTGTGCGTGTGTGTGTGTGTAAATCAAACCTCTAAGAGTGTGTGTGTCAGCTACATGGACAGAGACACAAAGTACTGCTTGGACAGAACGGGTGCTGGAGGGCTTGGCTTGGCCACTCAGCTGATATCTCAATTCTATAGCTGTGCCAGTGGGGAGTGTTACTGGGGATCTGCAGAAAGAGGGAGAAACAGGCCCCAGACTGACTGTGGTCTCTGTGTGCTATTAAGGGAAATTGCACTTGATGCAGAAAGCTGCATATGGAAATACTGTGTGTGTGCCTGTTATCCTCTCAGTGTACATCCCCCACTGTTGCCAGTGGTGAGGATTGATGTTCCTTTATTACTGGTCTAGTGGTAGGCATCACAACAAGCATCTTATATAATTAATTTCATTATTCACCAATGACGTATAATTACAGAATTCCAGGTAATCGTGCTGGCAGTATCTCCTTTCATCACACACAAATAAGCAATCCTAGATGAGTATATTGAAAAGTATCAAAAACATTCCTTACAGTGGATGTAAAAAGTGCACACAACCCTGTTAAAATGCCAGGTTTTTGTGATATAAAAATATGAGACCACAATAAATAATTTCAAAACTTTTCCCACCTTTAATGTGACCTATAACCTGTAAAATTTAATTGAAAAACAAACAAATCTGTCAGGGAAAGGAGTGCACTCAAAAGTAATTGCAACCTTTGAAACAGAAAATGAAAAAGAAAAAGAGAAAAACTAGATTTGTGCACATTAGGTACACTATCAGAATTTCCCTGCCTAAAAAGAAAAAGTGTAACAAAAGTGTTCAGTTTAAAATCTAAAGTACCATTTAATGTGGAGCCATCAAAATGATTAATGTATACTGAATCACCTAAAGTATGTTCTTTAGAACATTATAAGTTACTGCTAAAAGAAGTAAACGGGCTTTTAACAAAGATCATAGGTTCATAGGTGTGTACTAGGCTAATAGCCCTGGGCCTTTACTAGCCTAGCTATAGGATTAACCTAGCATAGTGCCATCTGACCTTAGTTCCCAGTGCCTCTGTTGAGTAGAGCCACTGGTGTTATCCCCAGGGTGAATTTTCTGTTTCCCATCCACTCATCAACATTTCTCTTGAAGAGGGTCAGCGAGGTGCTCTGCTTGACATGTATGGGAAGTCTGTTCCATAGCATGGGCATTCTCTGGGTTATGAACCTGTCCCTCCAGCATGTTCTGTTAATTGTGGTAATGAGGTTGAGGTCTCTGGAGCATGTGGTGTGGAGTGATTGGGATTTCTTTAAATGTAGCATTTCTAACAGAGCTGGGTCAAACATGGCTTTGTAAGTCAAGCAGAGATCACCTCTAAGTAGGCAGTATGAGACAGAGAATAGTTGGAGTTTTTTGAGTCTGTCCATATAGGACAAGTGTTTAAGGTCTAGGATCCTCTTTGTGAGGTACTTTTATGGCCTCTCCAGTTGTTGCAGGTGTTTAGTGAGGTACATGCCAAATGGGGCATTGTACTGATGATTGGCTTAATGAGAGAAGAGTGGAGGGAGACAATGACCTCTATCTTCCTGGATGCAAAGCCCTTAGTGATGAGATGTGCCACACAGAAGGACTTTCTGACCACAATGGCAATGTGGTGATCAAAAGAGAGGTTGCTGTTCCCAGATCTCTTATAACGTTTTCTGTATTCAGTGGACTACCGTCAGTGTGGTAATTCATGGGAAATGGGTTTTTCCCAAAGGGGATGACACATTTTCTGGCACTGAGCTTAGACGATGGTTCTGACACCAGTTGTTGGTCACAGTGAGGCCATTCTATGATCCGCTGTGGCGACCCCTAACTGGGAAACGCCGAAAGAAGAAGAAGAAGATATATATATATATATATATATATATATATATATATATATATATATATATATATCTTTAACAGATCCTTACATGAAAAATGTTAGATAGATGAGTGACAAAATGGTTACAACATGTGATATTTCTTGAAAAGTCTTGGAAATATTGACAGTCTTCTTAACCTTCAGCTTCTAATGTTTATACATACTTTGATCTGATGTGTATTTTTGACATATCTACTTATCAGAAGTGATATCATTATATGTGACATATTCATATAGCTTGAGTTATATTGGACACTCTCATTTTAATGTATATTTCATGGATTCAGATTTCTTTAGTTGCTTTCATAATGCTTTTCTTTTTTGTTTTTACACTATATTCTAAGCAGAGATGGATAATTTGTGACTTTTGGTGTTGGAGAGGTAGTGGATGGATGGTTTAAGTTTTTAACTAAACCAGAAGCTTTATGTTTCATGTATGTGTCTGTAAATAGTTTTGGGTTTTTGAAAGTAGTGCTTAATACATGTTATACATCCATAATAAGTAAGTTTTCAGTAGATTTCAAGTCAACACGGAAGAAAGGTCTTTCAGTAAGTAACAACATACACATTATAGTCAATGGCTTATAAATGTTTATCATTAAATATTAATGGTTTGAACAATAATGTCAAAAGAGCTGGTTTGCTTAAATATATCAAAATGCATAAAGCCCGGACCATCTTTTTACAGGAAACCCATCTATTAAAAAAGACCTACAAAAATACTAATTTAATGGCTATACCATTCTGGCTGATTCATGTTTTTAGACTAAGAGAAGGGGCACTCTTATTCCATGGAAAAATACTTATACTATGCCAAGAATTATCGATACAATTTCAGATAAAGATGGGATGCTAAACATGATTATTTTGGAAATCAATAGGAAGTATTATACTTTGATTAATACATACTGAATACCAGGACTAAGTACTAAATATGTTGACAAATATCTGGACCTGATTTCTTTAAATGCAAAAGGGGAAACTATGGCAACAGGTGATTTTAATTGCCTATTATCAGGCAATGATACGTCTAAAAATGGTAAAATAAAACTAACATCTCAAGCCAAGAAGTTAAATGATTTTACAAACTATATGAACCTTAAAGATATACCTGGTCTAAGAGAACATTATTCCTTATTCTATACTCACTATTCATATCGGTTTAGTACACAAATAAACATTGATAAGGTCTTTGTATCAAATAATATATACTCAAAAATAAGTGACGTATCTATAATGACTTGTCCTCTTTCAGACCATAATGTTGTAAACTTTACATTAACTACGCATACAGAAGATTTAAGATTTCTACAGAGAATTCCTGCTTTCATAACTAAGTTAAAAGACTTTAGGGAATGAATAATTAAAGAAATAGACATGTTCATGGAAACAAATGATGGTGAAATGACTAATACTATACTATGGGACACCTTTAAAGCTTATATATATGGTAGAATAAAACCTTGGTACCTTAAAAAAGGAGAGAGTGTGACAAAGAACTTTTAGACTTACAAAAAATAGACAAGATAAAAATGGACACAAAACTAAATAACAAAGTAGCACATAACAAAATTACTAAGTTAAATCAGAAATACTTAGAAGTTCTGTATCATAAGGTAGCCATAAACCTGGAAAAATTGAAATTACAGTCTTAAAATCCTAAATATCAACATAAAATAGCAGTAAGACCCCCCCCCAAAAAAATAAACAAACAAAATCTTATTAATGAGATTAAATATAAGAGTGATGGTTCAGTTAAGAGTACATCTGACTTAATGGACATATTAAAAGTGTTCAAAAACTACTATAAAGATATAAATAGTAACACACTGATTTTGGAGACAGATAATGTAATAAATACTTTTATTCAAGAAAACATAACTACTAAGGTGTCACTGCAACAAAATAACATATTAAATAAACAAATAACACATACAGAAGTGAAAGAGCAAATAAAACATTTAAAAGATAATAAAGCTCCAGGACTGGATGGCATGATTCCTGAACTATATAAGATTTTTCCTGAATATGTAATAAAGAAAATGATGAGTGCCTTTACTATGGTCAAGCAAAATGTATAACACCACCATCATGGAAATATTCAATTATCTCCCCCATTTTAAAACAGGGTAAAGACCCCAAATCTTATGATTCATATAGGCCAATTTTGTTACTAAACACTTATTATACAATTTTCATGACTATATTAGCTAATAGGATAAAGAAAATATTACCTAATCTAATACATAATGATCGGACAGGGCTCATTCTTCATAGAAAAGTGCAAGATAACATTATTAAATTACTATCATTAATATACTTGACATAATAGCATGCAAATACAAAAAACAACTATTATCAGCCTAGACATAGAAACGGCTTTTGATTCTATTAGTTGGTCTTATCTACAAAGAATTCTGATTGGTTTTGAATTCTTATCAGATTTTGTCAACTTATTAATGAAAATTTATAGTGGGGCACAAGCTTAAGTGAAAACTGGATCATTTCTATCCTCACCACTAGAAATCCTCAAGGGAACTAGACAAGGTTGTCCTTTGTCACCATTATTGTTTGCTCTTTCAATGGAACCTTGTGCTACATATATCAGAAACAAGCAAACTATAAAAGGCTTTCAAGTTAATAAGGACTATTGTCCTAAGATGCAATTATTTGCTGATGATATGTTGTTAACATTGGGTGATATTGATGGTTCTTTGCATGATGTTATAAATACCTTAAGCAAGTTTGAAACAATTTCAGGGCTTATATTTAATCATAATAAATTCAAAACATTACTAATTAACAAAAAGATCAACAAAAAACAAAGAGAGAATAGCCTGTTTAATTGGGAGAACGATGTATTTGAATATTTGAGTGTTAGTATAAAGAGTACATGGAAAGAATTTGTTAAACTAAACTATAATAATTTAATAACCACCATTAGTGAACTTATCAAAAGATGGAATAAAATGTTCTTCGTAATAGATGATAGGCTCTCTTTAATTAAAATGATAATTTTACCTAAAATTTTGTTTTATATACAGTCATTGATACTACCCCATCCCAAAAACTTATTTAAAAAATTAGATTCCATTCTAATCAAATTTTTATGGTCCCCCTTAAAACCTAGGATTGCATATAAATGGCACATTACAGCTTGGAACAGTAATGGGATAGCATTCCCTAGCTTAGATCTTTATTCCAAATCAGTTATAATTAATGCAATATTACATTGGATCTCACCTACCTCTATATCTGACTGGAAAATAATACATGAGATTCATATAACTGACGACAGAACTATAGAAAATCAATTTAAGGAGCAATATGGAATAAGTAGAGTTCAGTGGCTTTTACATGAATTTTGTTTATTTAATAAGAAGTTTGATCATTTTTCTTATGGCACTAATCAGATATTTAATAACTTTAAAAATATAATTGAATGTAATTACAACATTAAACAATTCATATTTCTTATATTCCATATAGTATACTCCCCTGGTTGCCTAGATTATTTCAACATCAATGTGATGTAAACATTAAAGGAAAATAACTTGATATTCTGGCATCAGTTTATTGAAAATAAGAGTATTAAACCACTAAACTCTCATCTGTATAGTTTTTTTTACTCAAATGATTTTTATTTTGATGAAATAACACAATAATTGAACACATTCATAACATTCAATGACTATTTACAGTATTTACATTCAGCCTGACAAAAATGATTCAGATAAAAAAAATTGTAGTTAAATAATAAGTTAATATATAAACTATGATAGTTAGGAAGAGTTTGGTTCCATCTGTAGGGTATCAATCACATTCAAAACTTTCCTCCACAGACAACCAATGGCTTAGGAAAAGTTATTAACTCTTTAGTTCTTTTCTCCATTAGTGTGCATTTCTTCAGTGATGATAGGAATTCCTCCATTGTGGGTGCTACATTAGAGTTCCATCTTCTAGTTAAAATTTTTTGGCTTTTACTAACATTGTCCAGAACAAATACAGATCATCTTTCTTCATATTATTACTATTAACAACATTCAATAAAATTAAAGACTTTGTCAAAACAAATATATCAGTATAGATAGCTTGAAGAAAATTGTTAATCTCATTCCAATATGGTTTAATATTAGTACAGTCATAAAAAGATGAGACCAGTCAGCATTAGTGGATAGATGCCATCTCCAACATAACTTGCTGTTTGAAGGGTTCATTTGCTTTTTCTATGTAGTTTTGATAATAGTCAAGACAGTTGGTTGTTTATACACTCGTTATGGCAGTTTATAGAAAACAAAATGAACATATCAATCAACCTAGAGACTGAATCCATACCTAGTTTGATCCAGCTTATTAGGTGTCTTAAAAAGACAGATGATCAAAAATTAAGTATCTCACCTATCTATAAGATACTAAGAGAAGACACTCTAAAGTTTGACTCAGATTTTTGGAATTACTATGTAAAGATTAATGGAGAACAAATATCTGATGAATCCAAAAAATGTTATTGAAATCTAAGTATGGTACCTCTTCTTCATTATATTGGAGATTATATATATATAGAAATTTATGAATAGGAGTTTGTATACTCCACATAAAATAAATCTTATACTCAAAAACAGTGAAAATAAATGTTAGAAATGTGATGGATTACTAGAGGCCAGCTGGGTTCACATGTTCGTTGAATGTAGAAATGCTGTTCAATACTTGAAAGACTTCATATATTTCTAACTCACTAATCCTATTCAGTGTTCCTATACCTAATGTAATACCTAAATCTCAGATTTAGTTACTCTGGTCAATTCTTGCAATTTCCAGAAAAGTTACTACTTTGAACTGGAAAAGTAAACAAGATTTGATGTTTAAAGAATGTATTAATTTAGCAAAAGTTGTTTGTAAAAAAAGAACTGCAAACCATTTGTTACAGAACTCATAACATTGCTCATAAAAAAATAGCAAGGTAAAAATTGGAAAATCTTTTGAACAAATACTGATAACTTCTCATGGATAAAATGATTGTTTATCATGGATGAATGTAAATATTGCAAATAGTTTTGTTATTGTTTTATTGCATTTATTATGTGTACATTTGCATATGTTTATAATGAAAACAAAATAAAAATGTTTTTGCAAAAAAAAAAAAACATAAAAATAATTGCTAAGCTGGAAATACAGTGATAAGTGTTAAAAATCAAGCACTAAGGCCAGGGGGATCTGTTAAAGTGTGGCATCTAACTAAGAAAGCACTTAGTTTGAATGTGTAAGACTGCACTCGAAGATAATTGCAACCTTTAAAACAAAACATGAAAAAGAAAACGAGAAAGATTAGGCCCATGCACATTGTATGCACTATCAGAATTTCACTGTCTAAAAGCCAAAAGTGTAACAAAAGTGTTCGGTATAAAATCTAAAGTAGCATTTAATGTGGAGCCATCACAATGATTGATGTATACATGAATCACCTAAAGTATGTCCATTACAACATTGTAAGTTAGTGCTAAAAGTAGTAAACAGTGTTTGATATTTGTTTTTAAACACAATATAAGCAAGTAATATCAGCATTAATCAGTTCCATATCAGTCTTCTAATAGTCTTTTAAAGAGTGGGGCAGTTTTCTGAGATCTAGTATGCTTTTTATGAAGCAAAAATAATTAAGCCCCTGTTTTCTAAAAGAGTTCAGTTTCTGCTACCACAGTAGTTCACGTTTTTCTAAAAGATTAGGGATGTCTCCTTCCAGTTCCAAAAGTTCCACACGGTCAATAATTTGAAATTTAAAGCCAGTGTGCCTTTTGTGTAGCTGCAGGTGCCAAGCCAGTGTATTATTCTTGCACTTAGCTCAAATATCAGAAAGATGGCTAAAAATCCTACTTTTAAGTCTGTTGAGCCTTTTCCCCACATAAAATGCTTCACAGTCATTGCAGCTAGCCCTGCAAACTGGGAAGGGGGACTTGGCTAAAGAAATGATTTTAATGCTTTTATTGCTCTTAACAGAACCACCCTCTGTAACCACTCTCTTCCTCCGAACAACCTGATTATATATAAATAAGGAATGTCTGTGATGCTTTTCACTATACTCAACTAGGATTGCTTTTTGTGTGTTTCAATAAAGGATATTCCATTTTTAACTGTACTGTGGACTACCTACTATTTTCTATTTGATTATTTTGTAGCATGTATTTTACAGTTTGATTTTTATTAAGTGAACTAAGTGCATAACACAGTTTAGGAAGTGAACATCACACCCTCCATACTGCAAAGTTTCTTCATGGTTTGTTTACTCAACTTATAACTACTCCTACCAGATATAGCAAAAATAACATCCAGCACTGCAACCTGTACTGGATATTAGTCTTGAACCCTTCAAACTTTACATCCTCAGGCACACTCCCTGACTCCTTAAGTGACCACCTACCAGCCTATACTCACACGACTGTCACTCAACTCAAAAAGCAACATGAGTGCAAAACTATACACAACCTACAAAATTTCAGCAGAGGTATTTAATGAATCTCAGAAAGCTACAGACTTGTCCATCCTAAAAAAAGTCCCCTTAATGATGCAGTTGAACATTTCAAAAGCACCTTCCTAAGCATTCTTAACTCCCTATACCTTCAGTGAAAAAAATAAATAAATAAATAAAAATAACCATGCTCTATTGCTCACCAAATCATGTAAAATTTTAATGAAAGACATGGACAAAGTATGGATTGCCTAGCTAAAGAATAAAAACAATATAAATCTTCAGTTATAAAGACAACTCCGCAATCAAACAAAAAGACAAACATCACAAGATAAAAAAAAATCATACCATTTCTACATTCAAGATAACCACAACAACAACCTACAGAAATTCTGGTCCTCTGAATCGTCACTACTCAACCCAGGAAATAAAAATAATCCCAATCCATACCCCAATATATCACCACTTCAAACAGCCTCTAAATTCAATACATAGTTGATAGAGTTCATATCCAACCTATAAGTAAACCCATCTCATTCACTCCAACTCATTACTTCTACTAATACCCCAGTACTAACTTCTACACATCACACACATTACACACACTCAACCAACCACTCACTCATAACCAAAAAACAAACCATCCCCAGCTTACTTTTCAGCCCATCCCTTTATCTCAAACAGAAAAACTGAAAACTTACTCAACCTCGGCAGACAGTCTCCCACCAGAATACCTAAAGCTTGCTTCAGAGGCAATAGCATTCCCTGCTAGCATCTTAATTAATAGATCCATAGCTGAATCACTTGTCCCTAACCTAAGGAAAAAATCACGCATTATCCCTTTACAAAAAGGAGGCAACACCACTGACATCACAAAATGTTGTCCTATTGCAATCTTGTCCCCTCCATCTAAGATTCTGGAAAAACGTGTGCACCTACAATTTCTCCACCATCTTACACACAACAACCTACTTTCCCGCAACATGGATTTAGACCTGCACACAGTACATCGACAGCCTTATTATCTTTCTTGGACTCTGTCAACAAAGCCCATAACACTGGCAAACTAGTATCTGCAGTATTTCTATATTTGTTAAAAGCATTTGACGTGGTATCTCACCCCAAACTCCTTAAAAAAACTTTCCAGCATTGGCCTATCATCCTCCTCACTTCAGTGGTTTTCTAGCTACCCATCTGACAGGCAGCAAGCAGTAAAATGGCAGGGCTCTATCTCCCCATATCACATCACCCCCAAAGGTGTACCTTAAGGATCCATCCTTGGTCCATTACTATTCAATGTCTTTATCAACAACTTAAATACATCCTCCTATGAAGGCACTCTAATCCAATATGCAGATGACCCCACTACCATCTACGTATCAGACATATTAACGCACCTACAACACGTAAAACAACAAGCTTTTTCTTCCATAGAAACATGGCTCTCCAATGCTGAATTGCTACTGAACCCAAAAATAAAGCTCTTTCTCTTCACCATAGCAGCTCCAACAAAACAAACTTCAAGATCTTTTCAGCCAACAGTACTGAAATTGAATTGGTTCAGCATACCAAACGACTATGTGCCACAGTTGATGATAATCACAAGTTTGACCTACACATAGAAAACAGTATAAAAAAACACAAAAAACTAGGCATGCTATACAGGTATAAAAACTTCCTCACAGCAGCTACCAAAATTACCCTAACCAAAACCTACCGCTTGCCCTCAGTGTTATATGGGACCCCACGTCTTACTAACTTACAAACCTCCCTAAGAAAAAAAACTAGAAAGCTGCTATAACAAAATTGCCAAATTTGCCATAAACATAACCATTGTAACTCATCACTATAAAGCTCTACATTCCCTAAGATGGCTTGAACTCCCCCGCCACCTCCAATGCATACAACTTACTGTGGTATACAACATCATCCACAACCCACTAACTTGTCCTGCTCTTTGCTCGTTAATCAACTTTCATATTCCAGAATCTCAGATCTGAAGGCAAATATCTTCTCACAACTTAAAAACCAAACAACCCCCTAGGCCTAATCCTTTACTCCTGCTCTGTGACAAGACTATGGAACTCCCTTCATTTAAATATCAAAACTGCTACTAACCTCTATAAAAGAATACTTCAACAAAGCTTGGATTTGCTCCTGTATGAGCCCAGGTTGAGGTACTCTTATGCGTTTTTCTACCTCTACTATGTCTATACCCACTACTAACTTACCCTACCCTCCCTTCTTCTACACATACTGCCCTGAGATTAAAACACTGATACTTTTTTCATATCTATTCCTACTATCCCCTCTATCACACCCTACCCTTCTCTACTCGTACTATTCTATGTATTCATAATATAATCTGTTACCATATCTCATGACCTCTAGAATATTAATAAATGTTATAATAGTCATCTATTATTTAAATACTGCTGCATCTTCTTATTATCAGGCTTTCCATATAATTTGTGCTTGAACACTATGACTTTATTATGTCTGTTGAGTTTTTATTCTACAAACTAATTGTAGTTTTTCAAATTTTGTACTTGAATGTTATGACTTTATTATATCTAAGTTCTCATTCTGACAAACTAATATGTTGTTTTCATGTTTGTTCATGTTTGTGCTTGAATGCTATGACTTTATTATTTCTGTCTAGTTTTTCATTCTGTTAACTGTATGTATCTGGAGCTTTTCTCCCCAGGCCTCAGCTGAAAATGAGTACCTCATGACCCAGCTGGATTTTCCTGGTAAACAAATGCCAACTTAAATACATAAATAAATAAATAAATAAGATGAATACCTCCTTTACTGAATATTCATTAGTGCTCTAGACCTACAAGCAGTTAGCCTACCTTCTTGCAATAACAATGCACTAAAACCATATTGGTTAGCATCTATCTGCAGAGTAATAGATTGTAACGCATCATAGGATTAAATTTTTGTTACCATGGTGACCAGATGTTTAAGCATTTTTTAAAGATTTTCTTCTTTTGCATTGATAAAAAACATGCTAATTCATGGTCCAGTACCTCCTCAGTGGTACTGCTACATATGACAAGTTACAGATGCACTTGGAAAGATATTGCACCATAGCTAGAGAATGCATAAGAGATGATTTTATTATGTGACTTTTGTATGTTTACAAGTGCATTAAATTTGTCATCATCATGTTTAAGCACTTCTGAAAGCAGTCCTTGTCCCAACTCCCAGGTACTTGAGAGACATTACACAGATCTGACACCTACTTTTATTCAGCTTCAAGCATCTTTTTCTTAATTCATCTAGTAGTTAAACCAGTCATAACTTATATTCCAGCTCAGTAGCTTCCCATTCTAAAATGTCATCAATTATACTGACTACACCATGTATTCTTTCAAGTATTTCAGCTACAGCACTCCAGAACGCTTCTGAAGCTGAAGAGATTTCAGTGGAATGCTGCTGAATGGTCATGGGCAAAATATTCACAGCACA
>NC_056750.1:257577971-257662971 GCF_019279795.1 Protopterus annectens | reverse complement strand
ACAACACATATTCGCACTCAGTCAGCTCTCCCTCACTCTTCTTAGTTTACTGCTCACTCGGATGTTGTGCACTTCGCAATAACTAGCCATATTCCTAACACCACTTATCTTTTGTTTACAGCACACTTGGTCTGCCCCCCCCCCCCGCAACTGCAACATTGCCAAATAAAACCACTGCTACTGTCCAGTTTCTCCCTACAGTAATTTCAAGCCAACAATAACACTTTTTAATAAGGATACCTACCAGAAAAGTTTGCATAGGTGGCTAGATAATTTACAATTCAAATTATTCAGCAAATTTGGTCCTTTAATAGTTATTTTTTAAACCTTGTGACTGGATGTTTATAATTCTTTTTATAGCAAATCTGGTACCTTTACTATTTATTTTTTAAACATTGTTTTGGCTGGCGTGCACACCTACAAGAACCCCCAACCCTCACCTCAGGCAGCTATAGCTTTGTCTCTTGCTACTAGGTGGCACAACTAACAATATACTTCCTGTATCTTGTCCCAAATCAATCTGCCTCTCCACTGGAATTCCTGTAAAGTAAGGCACACAATACACTTCGCAATAACTAGCCATATTCCTTGGTGTATGGTGATCCTAAATAGATTTGCCTTCCTTTGTTGATTTACTTACACACTAAGGACATAAAAGTAGTGTTTTTGCAACTATCTGTTTACACTCCTACCTGTCTGCCTCTTCCTCTTCCTTGCTTTCACTAACCTTACAAGCTCCAAGGTTTCCACTTCTCATAATGATTGTTCTTCTTTTCTACTCTTCTTTGAGGGGGGTTTCTCCCTTGGCTTCTTTTGAAAATAGGCTTCTGGCCCAGTCAGACTTTCCCAGTAAGCAAATGTAAATAAATAAATAAAGAATGAAAAAAATACATATTTAACATGATATAAAAAAATTATAAAACATATTTGGGGGTATTCAGAAAGAATGATAACACAGCCATTTTCAAAGAATACCAAATGAAAATTGCACAACTGCACCCATTAGGGATTACGGTATTTCCCCAAAAATAAGACCGAGTCTTATATTCTTTCCGCCGCCAAAATACGCATTAGGACTTATTATCAGGGGATGCCTTATTTACCCCCCCCGTACAACAATCTACATTTATTCATTTATTCATGTACACAAATCGACATTTATTCATGTACAAAAATCGACATTTATTCATGTACACAAATTGACATTTTTTGGTACTTTTCTGTTACTGGGAAACAGTTTTAAGTAATGCTTTAACAGTTGTGTGAGAATTCTACATAAACAATGCAACAGGCATTTCAGCTTCAGAATATCTACACCTTGGTTTTCACAGTGCAATATTTCATGCTTAACAGAAAGTGCAGAAAAATCTCAATTCATGTGTATTGGAGGAGGGGAATACAACTGACAGCAGAAGCAATCCATTCTGTTGCCCCGATAACGGAAAAGTTATTCAAATACAGTCATGTCATTTTCTTCTGGAACGTTGTCATAAGTCTCCAACCCCTGAATTCAGGCCTGAATGTCTTGCAACTCCATTTCCTGTAGAACCATTGGCCCCAATCTGTCATGCCTAGCAACAGAGCTCTCCTTAAACGAGCACTGCTTGTACAAGTAGCCTGCTCGTAGTGCATTGGCAACACATCTGTCAGTGATTTTATCCCATGACTTTTTCACCCAAGTCACATCCTCTTGCAGGCTAGGCTTCACAAAATTTCCATGTTGATTTCTCTCCATTCTATTTTCAATGTACTCATTGAGTTCCATGCACAAATGGTCCTTGAATGGCTTGTTTATTGCAATATCAAGAGTCTGGAGATAGGCAGTCATTCCTGTGGGAATCATTATTTGATCTATTCTTCTTCGTGCAATGAATATCTTCATGTCTTTAGCGCAGTGAGTGCTGGCTGAATCCCAGGCTAGCAGACCTCTTTCACTACCTCGCAAAACAAGTGGCAGCATTACATTGACCCATTTCCTTATAACTGCTTGTGTGCACCAGGCTTTTTCGGTTTCAAGAAAGTAAATGCCTGAAACATGTTCAGTCTTATCTTTCTTGCCCTTACTAATGATTAGAGGTGGGGTTTTCTTTCCATCTAGATGAATTGCCAAAATACAGGTAACACGTGCATTCTCGTAACCAGTGGAGGGAATTTAGATTGATGAGGCACCCCTCTGATCAATTGTTGTTTGAGATCCTTGGCCCATAAACACTGCAGTTTTATCCACCATAGCAGTCATGTTGGAGAGCTGGTATTTAGAAAAGTCGATTCCATCAACAAAGGACTTGAATGCAAGTGCACGTTTAATAACTTCAGTATCTTCCAGCTTGAACAGTGTTGTTGATCTTCTTAGAGACAGATCATATCGCTGAAGGAATCCATCCAGCCACTGTTGTGATGCTTTGAATTCTTCTGGGGATATTTCTAACTGTGGTGCCATCGCAAGGGCAAATGCTTGAATATCAGCTCTGCGCACAACCAAAGCCTTTGCTCTCCTGTTAGCAAACCATTCACAGATGATGTCTTCCAGCTCAGGAAATAATGGTTGCTGACCTGATCCACACTTGCCCTTCTTAGCATTTCTCTTGTTGGCCTGTTGACTGAGGTTATCGTATGCTGCACGCCATTTTTAGACCATTCGGAGATCTAACTTCTTCTCTTTACAGAAAGCCGTCAGATTCTTTCCCTGGAAGTCCTCCATGATTCTTTTCTTGTACTCATTGGACTAGGTCTTTCTTTTTGTACTCATATCTTGTCTGGGGGGGGTTAATTGAAGACTTATGAGACTGGAGTGGCAACACAAAATGGCGACAGTTAAGAAGACACAACCACAGCTGTTCATTATCAAGTGTGAGCACTTTACATGCAGTGTCTGTACTTTGACCAATCAAAGTACACCTGCCAGTGTTTATGGGCCAAGGATCTCAACTGTCAAGTGTGAGTGATGATTAGGGTTATAGTAAGAATTGTGGAGGACTCCCAATGAAAGAATCTTATGACTTTCTGCAAAGAAAATGGTCTGAAAATGGTGAACAGAGTACGATAACCTCAGTCAATGGGTGCAGTAATATTATTTTATAAATCAACACATCCATCATGTGTAGTTGACAGTCTTAACTGTGGCTTATTTTTGGGGTAGGGCTTATATCATGACCACCCTGGAAAACCATGCTAGGCCTTATTCTCTGGTTAGGTCTTACTTACGAAGAAATATGGTAGGTATGCATGAGAGTCAATACAGCACATACCTGCTGAGGACAGTTCTGCATAATGTGGCCATATATTCACAAAAACATTAGTCACAACAGAAGAGAATATACTGTAGTATTACAGGTCACATTATCCAAGGTTATTTTCATACAGGTAGCGTGCTTAAAATAATGTGTGTAGATCAGAGCATAATGTGTGTGTGCTATGTCTTTAAGAAACATGCTAGGCTGTGCATGCATGTATAAATTCCAGACACATATAATCCCTAGTGACATTTTATAGAAGAAGCCAGAGAGTAAGAATGTATGATCACAGTAGTTAGTTTGTATATAAGTTACTTAACTCATAGTCAATGAGCCTCTATAGTGACGTGTTTGTATAAAATAAAGCTTCTTAAACAGAACCCACAAAGGCTTGTTTATTCTTGTACCAATACAAAAGTAACATGGTGTCAGAAACGGGATGGAAAAGAGAAGAACATCTTGAGCCATGAGATGTAAATATGACAGCAAAGGTAAAACTTAGAGAAAACATACAAACACAACCAGAAAGAATCAAAGATAATGAAAAATAATACAAATTATTTACGCTATGCAAAAGGAGGCAAGAAAATACATTACAAGTGCACAAACCAGGGGAAAGTACAAAAAAGTTTAAGTAAGAAAATGTTTAAGATAAAAGTATTTGACAAGATGAGTGACTTTAAAGTACAAAACAAGCATGTTTAAGGCAGAACAAGTGTGTTAAAGGCAGAATTGGGCATTTTAGAATAAAATGAGGACAAGAAAAGTATGTCGGGCATAAAAAGGATTTAAATGAGCAAAAAGAATATAATAAGAAAAGAGAAAAGGGCACAGTAAGTAAACATAAAGCAAGGCGACTGCTTGTGTTTGGGCAAAGTGCTGTATTTGGGCATAACTATGACTTTGCATTGTATCAAGGGCATAATTAAAGTTGTTCCAAGTGTCTCAGAATGTGTAAAAGTGCTTACAGTGTGTGGTTGTCACTGTGCATGTATTTCAAAGAGTTCACTGTGAACAAAGTGCAACTAGTTAATGTAATCCAGTCAAAGCATAGTTACGTGAAGAAAAGTTCTTGTGCTGGATGTGTCTAGCTATACTAGAGATGTCAGCACCAGACAATGTGCAAGGTTTACAGTATTTTCTGGGCATAGTCAACTTTTTAGGCAAATTTATACCAGACTTTAGTGAGTTAATAGCACCTTTGAGAGAGCTAACATGCAAAAATGTTGTATGGTTATGGTTGGAACATCACCAAAAGGCATTTGAAGACCTTAAGCAGAAAACTGTTACCATCCCCCCCGCCACATTAAAATACTATGATGTGAATAAACCAGTAGTTCTTTCCTGTGATGCTTCAAACTTTGGTCTAGGTGCAGTTGCTCAAATTGAGAAAGAGTTTTTGGTGATAGTTTTCTCATGTTCCAAGTTTCATGATTATATTTGTGGTCGTCTATCCAGATTGAAACTGATCATCAGCTTCTAGTTACCATTCTAAAGATGCCTATGCATTCTGCTCCAATGAGATTAGAAAGAATGATGCTCAAATTGCAAAAGTACAATTTCAAAATGGTCTACACTAAAGGTAAATTGCTCTCTCTGGCTGATACTGTATCCAGATCACCTAGACATGCAACAGAACAGCTTGATGATGAAACTTTTGACTTTGATGTAATGTCAAAGCATAATTTTTCCACCGCTAGACTTGATGAGTTGAGAGATCACATGACAACTGATCCAATTTCACAAAAGCTTACTCACTACATCAATGTCAGATGGCCATCAGTGCAATCTAGTGCATCACCTGAAGTGCAATCGTATTTTCCATACAGAGATGAATTGCTGATGGAAGATGGCATTATTTTCAAAGGTCCTAAAATTGTTGTTCATGCTTCCTTATACCAAGAATATATACAGATTTTGAATCCTGGTCACCCAGGTTTATTATCCACTAAGAGAAGGTCTCGAGAATTAGTATTTTGGCTTCATTATCAAAAGACATTGATAGCATTCTTTCTTCTTGTTCAATATGTAATAGTACCAGAGTGCATTTGCAAGGAGAACAGCTTCAGCTAAATCCAATACCCGAACTACCTTGGTCTACAGTAGCAACAGATATCTTTGAGTGGAATAATCAACACTACTTGGTGTTGGTAGACTCTTATTCAAATTGGTTTGAGATTGATCTGCTACCAAACTTAACCTCAACATTTGTTATTACCAAGTTGAAAGCCATTTCTCAGTTCATGGTAGTCCGCACAAACTTTATTCTGACAATGGTACTCAATTTACTAGCCAGTTGTTTCAGAAATTTGCAAAGGAATGGGACTTTGTACATGTCACTAGTAGTCCTGAATATCCTCAGTGCAATGGCCTAGCTGAATGAGCTGTACAGAGTGCAAAGCAATTACTTGAAAGGTCAAAGCATGACAATAACAATGTATTCTTGAATTTACTTAATCTCAGAAACATACCTCGTGATGATATTCTTGGCTCACCTGCTCAAAGACTACTTTCCAGACAAACAAGAACTATGCTACCTATTTCATCAAGATTGCTACAGCCTAAATCTAAGAACAATACAACCATCAAGGCTCAATTGTTTAAGAGGCATAATATCAGAAATCTAGTTACGACAGATCGAGCAGATTACTTTGTTCGTTGAGGAAAGGAGAGACAGTAAGAATTCAGACAACGAAAGATTTTGATACAGTAGGACAGATTACAGGTATTTGTCCTGAGCCAAGATCCTATTTGGTAAGCTCCAAGGGTGTAGAGTATAGGAGGAATCGCAGACATCTACTTCCTGTACCAGAATCATCATCATTGCAATCACAATATTGTATCTGTGATAGAAATCCTAAATCAGAGAATGAGTCAGACATTGTTTCCAGGCCAGAATGTGTTCAAAAGTCTGAGTATGTTCCAGAAAGTGACTTGAACATTCCACAAGTCAACCATTTTGCAGAAACTATTCCAGTTGCTAAATCCAATTCCCACTTTTATGTCACATGATATGGACGAGTTTCTAAGCCTAGTGTGACATACGCAGCAGCATGGGCTTGACTGTATATATATATATATATATATATATATATATATATATATATATATGTGTGTGTGTGTGTGTGTGTGTGTGTGTGTGTGTGTACTTAGTATAGTATAATGCATGTCCATAGATTATCTTGATTTCTGCATACTAACTATCTCATGACAAATTGCATGATCTATTTCTCAAAGAGGGAGGATGTAGATCAGAGTGTAACAAGTGCGTGCTATGTTTTTAAGAAGCATGCCAGGCTGTGCGTGCATTTATAAATTCCAAACACGTGCAATCCCTAGTGACATTTTGTAGAAGCAGCCAGAGAGTACGCATGTATGATCGCAGTAGTTAGTTTGTACATAAGTTACTTAAGTCATAGTCAATAAGCCTCTATAGTGATGTGTTTGTATAGAATAAAGCTGCTTAAAAAGAACCCACAAAGACTCATTTATTCGTGTACCAACATGAAAGCGACAATGTGCATCCACATAAGTGTTGAAGAGCCACATATATGCTACACTAGGACTGGTAAGCACCCATAAAAGGGCTACACAACAAGTGCCAACAGTGATTACTTTATAAATGTGAAAGAAAGTGGGTGACAAGACAGCCAGAAAGGGGGAAGGGCAAGCAAAGGCATACACAGAAGGGCAACTGGAAGGAAAAAATTACATGGGGTGAAAGAAGGATAATTTAATTTTTTTGTGAGGTAGGTCAGTTTTTCTTTTTCTTTAGAGATGAAGGTTAGAATAAGAGAGAAGCAGGAGTAGTGGTTTGGGTAGAAACGCCTAAAGTATACAAATAGTGATGGGGAGATGATAACTTGCTGTTTGCTGGACTGTTTGTTGAATTACCTGCAGAGCATGCTACTCTGTAACCTAGAGAGAGAGTGAGACTATATGTTGAAAGGGATGGCATGATCTTAGGATGGCTGGTTCTGTTCAAGAGAAGAAACAAAGATATTCCATCTGTAAATAGGGGTCTCAGAAGGGATGATTGAGCTATATATATATATATATATATATATATATATATATATATATATATATATATATATATATACACACACACACACACATATACACACACACAGACACACACACTGCAAGCCCATAAGTATCAGATATCTCAGTTATAACTGCCAAAATTAATAATAACAATGTACTTTCACACAACCAGGCAGACACTCAGCAAAAGCAATCACACTACTGACTTCCATGAAATAACTGGCAACCTCTTATACAGTGCTGATTGTGTCCACAAACAGCTTTTGCCTATGACAGCTAGCCCTTTCATGCCACCTTAGCTGCACTATTGTTCTTCAGATATGTAGGGGAAAAGAGGCAGGTGGAGAACTAAAGTATATATATATATATATATATATATATATATATATATATATATATATATATATGTGTGTGTGTGTGTGTGTGTCTACTTCATTTGCCCTAACTTCCAATTGACTGACACCCATTTGACTGAAATTTCACTTGACTGACACCTCATTTGACTGACACCTCATTTGACTGACAAGTATTATTGGCAGTCTCCAGAGCACTGTAAGGCACGTAAATGGAATATGTCCCCTTCTCCACTGTAGTGCAACCCTGGAGTTAGAATATATAGTTGGGGGGTGTGGGGGGCACAACCCCCCCACAATGAGGGTGTGGGGGTGAAGCCCCCCACTTGATTTCATATTATATTGTTTGATTTTGCTTTAATATTGCTTAGTAAACCTAAAGTAAGTGGGGGGCTTCACCCCCCACACCCCCCTAACTATATATTCTAACTACAGGGTCGCACTACAGTGGGGAAGGGGACATATTCCATTTACTTGCCTTACAGTGCTCTGGAGACTGCCTATAATACTTGTCAGTCAAATGAGGTGTCAGTCAAATGAAGTGTCAGTCAAATGAAATTTCAGTCATTTGGTCTCAGTCAATTGGGTGTCAGTCAATTGGAAGTTAGGGCAAATGAAGTAGACCATATAAATATATATATATATATATATATATATATATATATATATATATATATATATATAAGGTTAATGAGTCAGATGAAAATAATAAATGAATATTTTTCATGTGTGTTTATCAAGGAAACAGAAGGAAGAGTACAAATCCAAGAAGAATGGATAGGTTAGCATTAAGACGAGAGAGACTGGAACTATAGTATAAGAGCTGGAGAGGACACTTAAAATACTGAAGGGGGATACAGCATAGGGACCAGATAAACTCCTACCTAGCAACGGTACAAGTTTTGCTGTTGATATGTTAAGACTTCTGACAGGGAAACTCAGCAGATCCCTCTTGGAGGGTATTATCCCTGGAGAGTAGATACAAACATTCATGCTACTAGTATTCAAGGACAAAGTAAGAAATAGCCCAAGAAACTACAGACTAGAGAGCTCTACTTCAATGGCTGACAAATAAATGGCAGCATCGTCAGTGTGAAAACGTATTGCAATTGACTGTTCATGATATTCCATTAACACTGCAGGGCAGATCCTGTCAAAATATCCTGAACCATGTCTGTCACTAGAAGCGGGCAAAGGAAAGTCTGTGGGTATGCAAGAGCTGGATTTCAAAGCTTTTAACGTGGCTTCAAACCACAGGCTTCTTACAAACATGACAGAGATAGGAGTATGCAGAAAACTTTCTGAATGGGTGGAGAAGTGATATTCCAGCAGGAATCAAAAGGTATTAGTCAAAGGGAGCTATGTGAGAGTTAGAAAGTGTTAACTGGTGTCGTACAGGGATCAGTGCTGGGCCTAGCCTGTATACATCTTAGACCTGATACAGAACATAGAGAACTGGATTGATCTTTTCACAGATAACAGCCAGGACAAGTGGTTGTGACAGACAAGTAGCCAGCATGAAGAGTTACTAGACTGGCAACATTTTATTTTATTTTATTTATTTTATTTTACATTTGTCTAACAGGTGTCAGTTTCACTTCAACCATGTCAAATACATGGTGGTGGACCTATGGAATGACCACTCCGATGATGCATATATAGATGGAGGAGCCAGAATTATAGTCTATAAGTGGACAAGGATCTATAAGGGTTATGATTTAGGCTCATGATTAGCGGAAACTTAAATTATCAAGTAAAAAGAATGAAAGAACAATAACAAAGATAGTCCAGCTAGGTGTGGAATCCTTCAATAGGAAGATGATTATGCTTCATATCAGTCCTAGGTTACATCAGAGTTTCATTATGGCATACAGTTCTAGAGGTCTTATAGAAAATACAGGTCATATTAGTCGAAAATGTAGAGGAAAAGGTACTCGGATGTTGAATGAATCAGAGAGTATGGCACATAAAGAGATACTGAGGGAAATTAGCCTTTGCACGTGAAAAGGGAAACAGACAGGATATTATAAGTGTACATAAAACAACAAGAAGAAAATGTGGTGGGATAACATTATCTAGGATGAGGCAGGTAGGAGTGTGAACATCCCACAGATCGAGAGAATATAGCTTAATGTTAATGTGAGAAAGAGATGGTAATTGATAGCTGGAGTTAGTTACCAGAATGGATAGTAAAAGACAACTGAGGCATTTATATGACTTTGTGATTCTTGGAGAGATGGATTTAGGGGTGAGAGGGCAGATGCTATAGCCTAGCTGCAGCAGTCAGGTAGACTAGGTACATTTAAAATTGTCTTTTGCCTACATATTACATTATGTTATGTTACGTTACAGTATGTCATGTTATTTTATGTTATGTTACTTTATGTTATGCTATGTTATGTTATGATACGTTACATTGTTATATGTTATGTTATGTTACGTTATGTTATGTTGTGTTACGTTATGTTACATAATGTATGTTTAAATCAGGATGTCATCGACTGTTGTACAACTGAACTATACAAGTGATTCCAAGAAGTGAATACCTTTTTCATGAATAAATATTTTAATTTTTTTTAATGTTCCCCTTTGCAAATCTCACATTCATTTGCAATCTACTCCTTTTTAACCTACATCTTTCCTCTTGACCCCAAACCCTGATTACATTTTTAATCATTTCTGTCCATATCATGTACCCTCTAGCCACCTTATCTCCCAACTGTAACATATTTAGGAGTTGTAGTCTTTCCTCACAGTGTTTACCACTAACCTCTTTAATGCTCAGTTACCTTCCTCTGAGATCTTGTTATTACTGTAACCCTGTTTGTTTCTGTGTGATCTATAAATTTGCACACAGTTCCCAAGATAAGGCCCCAACAATGCTGTGTACAAAGGTAGTAAAATGTTTTCACCCTAGATAAAAACTACAGAATATGCCCTATATTAGAAATACTTAAATCAGAGCTGTAGGAAGGCAGAGTTTGGTTAGCAAACTATATTAATATTATTAGTTCTTTGCTGACTATATTTTTGTCACACATTACTACTTATTAAGTTGAATAATGCTCTGGTATTGTGAGATGTATAATATACAGAATCTTCCATTAGTACAAATAATTGCCGCCAATTATGTAAATATATTAAATGTGCAGTACTGTACTACAGTCAAAATATGTGCATTCCTAAACATAAATTAAACAGAGCCTGGCAGGATCTCCTGTGTTATTTTTCTTTTTTTTTCTGTTTTTGTATGCCATCATCTTTGGCATAAAGTGAAAATAAGACATCTGGAACATTTCATCTTGTGGGAAAATTAAAGTAATAAAAAAGGAAAACATTTCTGGGCATAAAACTGCTTAATCGCCTCCAAACAAATTTGGAACGTAAGGTGAGAAAACAGCTGAAAAACATTTTCAGACATTGAGCTGTTATGTCTGGATGTCTAGTGAAGACAGCAGTAGTTGAAAACATCTGCTGTTAATTCTCCCAGAACTCCCCTCATCTGGCTTAGTAAGTTAAAAAAACATAAAATATCTTACAGTTGTTAGCATGACACCAAGAAAGAAAAGTGCAACTTACTTTTATTGAGTGCTTTTTATACTCATCCTTGTCAAGTGTCAAGCCCCCCCCCCCCCAGGTCAGATTTAGCTCATGCAGCCCGTGTACTAGGGGCATATGCAGTATTGTACAGGGCAATGAGCTATCTGGGGGGGCATCTTCCAGGGAGCCATGAGGATGTATTGTGATGCTTTTCACACCCCTTCCCTCAGTTTAACTTGCTGGCTGGGTGTACACTTTTCCCCTGACCAAGGTAAGTCTGGCCTTTCCCTCAGACTGGGACCCTATGGCAATCATGCAAGACTGCCATAAAGTCAGTAACTACAAAACACACACTCTCCTAGCAGTTTTACTTTATCTAGGATGTGAGCTATGATGATGTTTCTAGAATGGCCTTCACCACGCCTCCCGATGACTGATGGGGGCATCCACATCATCACAGAGACATCATTTGCTCACTCCTTATGTACACATGCTCCCACATCCGTAGCTCATGAGAACTACCAAGAAAGGCTAGGGGTCATCAAGCTTTGCTCCTCTGGTCTATGGTCACTTGTTGTATAAAGGTAGCCAGCCAGTGGAGATCACTGTCTCCCTTCCCCAGGATGGAAGAGGCAAAAGGCTGCTCATTTCCAATCCGCCCTCGCCTTGTTCTTCCAGTACCTAAGTCACTACTCTGACTCAAGTCACTTGTGTCACAGTCATGGTTTTATCCCTGTAGGCCACAGAGATAAGTAATCAATTCCCAAACTGTTTAAAATGAATAAAAAGCACAGTGAAAGTTCTATGGCTCATGTATTTCTAAGTTTACTCACTCCAAGATCATGCAGCAGCAGAGATAAGCTAAACAACCTATTCAATACATTGGGAGTTTGATAAATGGTTCAACATTTCAGTTAATGCCCAGAAAATGCAGCTATATCTATATCTATCTATATATAGATAGATTTAGATATAGATATAGCTATATATGATCAAAGAAGACATGCTCAAAAGGTAAAAATGCTAAATGCAAAACACTTGTAAAAACCCTTCAAACATTCACATAACCTGAAACCCTAAAAAACAATCTACAAAATATCACAAAAAGAAAACAGTTTCCATTTGCAATATTTAAACTAAAACCATTCAGTAACACTAAAACCTAATTTGTCTGAATAATGGTTACATTACAATAAAGTTTTTCAAAGGTAAGATGTAGGGTCAGGGCAGAGTTAGGGTCAGAGTTAGCATGTATTACTACAGTGGCTAGGAGGAGGTAGGTTCTGAGCAATATAGTTATTAATTTTTCTTTTTTTCAAATATACAAAATGTATTTTGTTATGCAAGGCTGAGCAAGTTTATTTACGTTTTGGTTACGAAGGCAGAGCACTGACCACAGCATGAACAACTGTAGGCTCAGCTGATTGTTGTCTTTTCATTAGATGGAGAAAGGAAATGGCTGTATTTTCCTGGTGCTTTTTTTCTATTTCTAGGAATTGTAATGCCTTTCAAAGCCCATATCAAGTACGTAACTACTTTTTGCATTTGCCTGCTTAATTATGGCACAATAGCAACAAACGCACCAGGAATGTTACCTTTATAGGAGCAAAAGGCCTCTTCCCTGGGAGCACATTTACTTTAATTTATGTAGAATTTTGTTGGATGGCATTATGCCCTTATGTCTCTCACATTGTTATTTTCTAATATTTAAATTGATATTAGGCTATGGCTAGTCATACTCACGTTTGTTATTAATTCATTGTTTGCAGCTGCCATGTATGTATTCATGAGATATTGATTGCTTATGGGTGTCAGTGGGGAATATGTTGTCTGAAGTCGTCTGTCACACTAGAATTTTAAAGTTCTTTCTCTCTCTTTTTTTTGCTTTCTATACCATAACTTTGAAGTTAGTAACACTATTTACATTAAAAACAAGCACACCTTAAGACTGGCCCATCAGTATGGCTCACTTTAGCTTCTCCATGTCCAAATTACTTTAGACAAAGTCACATGTCATATCCTTACAAGATCTGGGTCCCATCTATGACCCAGGAGAACCACATTACATAAATAAATGTACTGGAGATGCTCCAGCATTCATGTACTGGAGATGTTCCCTTTAATACCATACTCATAGGCAGCTTTGATTCCCAGTTTATAATAATTATACATGATCCCTAACATGTAGGCTCAAAGACTCCTGGAGTTTGTTAATGCAAACACCTTGGACCGGATAATCTGTGTACCCACAAGGGCCACAAACATGTCTGATGTGGTTCTCACAACCATGGCAGAACATTGCACCCTTCTTGGTGTGATATCCTCAGTGCTCAGGCCAGATCTCCTTTGAAATAAAGGTAAAACCAAACAAGGGACTCTAGCTAACCCTGAAATTTTCAGGAATTATTCTAGGGCAAACTTCCTACTACTGACACCCTGGCAAAATTTGAAACCCATCCCAAATCTGGAGAATACCGCTGCCTGTGCAGAATCATTCACAGAAATCCTCTATAATCATATTTACAGCTTCATAGAGATGGCTGTCCCTACCCAGATTAAGCGCAGGATCAACTCAAAAACAAGACACCCTGGTGGAGTCCCAACATCAATAGGTTGTATAACCAACATTGGTAAACGCAATCCCTCATCAACCTACACAAGCAACTCAGGAGGCTGATAAAGGCCACTAAAGCCAACTCTGAGGTAAAATTAGCCTCTCAGGCCAAGGACAATCACAAAGCTTTCTTCAGTCATGTCCATAACTTCAAAGGCAACACACAGCAATATAATGAATTAATTGTAAATGTGGCCACCTACATGCACCAAGAAGATATATCAAACCTCCTGGCAGACAAATGTAGCTCCAGTTCTCCACACTCCTGCCAGATGCCCATCAAGAAATAACCACATCCATAACTCCCCCAACTGTCAACAGAGAGCGGATGTTCAAGGTGCTCCCCAAGGCCAAGAATACTGCATTAACGGGTCCCGATAATATCTCAGGATGCCTGCTTGATAGCATCACAGATTAACTATCAGGAGCCTTAGAAACACTATTTAACCACATCTGCTAAGCAGCTTTCATGCAAAATGAATGGAGGACGGTTATCCCACTACACAAGGGTGGGCCATCCACAGACCTGGTGAATTATTGACCTATAAACCTGACTAATCTGATTTGCAGAGTGATGGAGAAAAAAATCATGGCTATCCTTAATGATGTCTTATGTAAACTGCTAACACTGGACCCACATTAGTTTGGGTTTTTCAAAGGCAGGTCTTGCTACTCCACATGGTGGACTTCTTTGAGAATGTCAGAAAAGCAATGGATAAGGGGAAAGTAATGGAAACTACCTACCTGATTCTGGCCAAGACATTTGCTACAGTACCCCACTTGGGAATTGTAAAAAAAGCTCCCTAAACTAGGTAAAAATCCCTATATCACATTCTAGATAGCCAGCTGGCTTACAGACTGGACTCAGGAAATTAGAATAGGGGAGTCTTCCTCAAAAAAAAAAAAAGGCCAGTTACTTAGTGAGGTGCCTCTGGGCTCAGTGCTGGGGCTACTGCTGTTTGGCATCTATTTCACTGAGGTCAAGAGTAACATCAAAGGCCTTTGGGTGATCAAGTTTGCAGATGACTGCAAATTGGGTGCAGTTACTGAATCCCCCCAAGATGCAAATATCCTCCAGAAAGGCTTGACACAGACTAATAACTGGTGCCAGTATCATGGTCTATAAAACTCAATGCCAAAAAGTACATCATAGTATCTTTCTGAAAGATGGACACCCAGCAAACTACTACATTGACAACACACTCCTAAGTTTAGACACTATAGTCAGGGATGTAGACAGTGATTTGGCATTTGGCCATCATGTATCTACCGTAGTGAGGAAATCATTCTGTGTTGCCCAACTTATAAGCAAGGGTGTGGCATTTAGACACAAACATGTCAATGTTCCATTGTACTTTGCAGTCATAAAACAAATCACTGAGTACAATGCTTCCTTCAATATGTACCTGGACAGGCATATGCAACAACTGGAATGTCCTCAGAGATTCCTTAGAAAAAGAATACATGATTTTGAAAAACAAGTCCTATGTGGACCACTTCAAAGCTTTATCCTTATATATGGTCTCCTACAGGCCTGCTGAGAGGCGACCTATGCCTAGCCAACAAAGTATCTTCTGATCCATTTCTAATGGACCTCTTGCACATCTGTGAAACAAATCAGGAACACCCAGTCCAGGGACCTACACCTTGCCTGCAACATAAATTGGATATGCTAGAGGGACAGGTATGTGTCTCAGAGGCTCATGTTTCAGTTGGACAAGCTTCCCATCCACGTGAAGCAGAATTCATCCCTGCATTTATTTGAGTGAAACTTGGATCAGTGGTGGGGAAACTGTAAATATACCACTGCTCATACACCTATGTCTCAGTCAGACTGAGAAGACACTTGTAAATACTTGGACACACATGCCTAAGCATATTTCGAAATATGCTAATAGTTTTTACTAAACATATATGTATATCAATGCATTTCTAATGTATATACCTTCTTATAACAGTGAATACATTAAAATTATGTGGTGGGCTAAGCCACCCACACCCCCCATTGTGGGGCGGCTGTGCCCCCCACACACCCCTTATTTAATATTCTCACTCCAGGGTTGCACTGCAGTGGGGCAGGGGCTATGTTCCATTTTCGACCAAATGAACTTCGACCAAGTGAGCTTTCAGTCAAGTGAGCTTTCAGTGAAGTGCAATGCCTGGAATCATTTTCGATTAAATGAAATTCGACCAAGTGTATGGAATCCATATATATATATATATATATATATATATATATACATATATATATATATATATATATATATATATATATATATATATATATGGGTTCACTTTATAACATCGAAATACTGAAATGTCAAATTTCAGTATCTCGAAGCTATAAAGTCGAATGTTACAAATAGCGAATGTTCATAATCGTGAATTTGAATATATCTCGAAAATATGTCGAATTCGCGGTTATGAAGTTACGCTACGTAATGTCCGGGTTTGTGTTTTGGTGGTGCGCGGTGCTGTGTGTGGATGTAGGTGTTATGTCAGGTAAGTGAGTGTTTTGTAAGGGTTTTGAGTGGGAGTTAGAGTGTGTGTGAGGGATTGAAGAATGTGCGTGTGTGAGTGAGCTTTTGTGTTGTGTTTTTGCGATCTCGAAGTTAGTATATATAAGTAGGAGGGTGTGGGGGGTGCAGGGGGGCTAGGCCCCCTGCTTATGTGTGTGTGAGTTGTGTATGTGTGTTGTTTTTTTGTTTATGTTATGATGTGGGTGTTGTGTTGTATGTTAAGTGTAGCGTGTGCGGTGTTTTCAGTTGTGGTTTCGCAGTTTTTGTTTGTCGGTGTTTTGTGGATTCGGTTTTATAGTCTCAAGATACTGAAATTCAATATTTCAGCATTTCAAGGTTATAAAGTGAATATATATATATATATATATATATATATATATATATATATATATATATAAATAAATTTTATTGGAATGCATGGCTAGGCTTAAAAAGGCCCCTTTGGGTCAATAGCCTAGTATTCTACTAAGATACTATGACAGACTGAATAATTTGCTTAAATGTCTACTATTTTTACTTAACTTAAATTTTTCTGCACTTGACTTAAAGGAAGCTCGTCTAAAGGATAAAGAGCATTCTAAGTCAACTCAGTTTGGTTTTAGAGAAGTTCATTTCTCTTTCTGCCTTCAGGATAAGCATAAGAATATGACTATTTTGCCAGTACAAAGGAGGTATTCACTGAGAGTTTTAATGGTTGTGAAAGGGGAGACCACACACCTTCTAACTAGTTGGAATATTGTCTCAGATTTTACTGAGGTCCATTGTCGGCTACCAAGAATGTGAGTTCCTGCATTTATCAAGGATTTTTCTACATATTGCAAGTACAGAGATTTATAAGGAACTATATCTGTCACCCAATAGATATACGTATTATCTCCCAGTTTTTCTCTTTCCCCAGAAATGACAAGATCCTTGTTACCAACGATAATCTCTTTATGGTCCAGTTGTTTCAGGTACTCCTAGATGTTGTGTCTTACCATGCAGAAGAAATAATCCTATTGAAGGCAGAAGATATCCAGTTTGATAAATGCTGGAGGTTTAATATATATTCCTGTCACAATTAGGAGGTTTTGGGAATGACTGGTATTGATTATTAACACTCCTCTACCCAGGGATGTTGATTTCAAGGCATTTTTGGTATGGGATACTTTCAAGATAAAGTTAGGCAAAATAAAGATAGAAAGTGGAATGATTCAAGTAGGGCCCCATGAAATGTAGAATACAGGGGTTTCCACTGAATCCATCTCCATTGAATCCAGATTAACTGAGCCAGGAGGTCATGTGCACAACTTGCTGATCCATCAAAATGTGCTGAATGGAAACACAGTTCCTGAAGTGCATCCAGCTGTGGACCAAACAGCATCTGGGCTGTGGGCATGCACATGCAATTCTGGGGGCCATAGGACAGGTCAACTTACTACAGATGGGTGCAATAGAACTGGCGACAGTGTAACTGCAGTTCTGTACAGATTATGCAGTGAAAGGGTAGTACTTCTACTGCAAAACCATTAGAATGGTTGTTAGAGGTGCACTGCTTGCAGCCTTCTATGAGATTAGTATGTAGCTGGCTTTCATATTCTGGTTCTGATGTACCTGCAAACAGTGCACACTATTCACTCTTACATTGTTGTGGTCATGACCATTTGTGCACTCATCCTGCTCTGTTGTCAGTTTGAGGAAGTCACTGTGGCTGCACTTAGCCTATCACAATCTATCCACTTCACTGCATTCTGAATTTTACATGATTAACTCTTTAATCTCTAATTTCAGTTTCAGCAGAGTGATCACAAGATTCATTAAGCTGGAGAAAGTATAGCAGTGGAAGTTCATGAAAATGAATGTATGTAACACTGATTTCAGTGAAAGGGCATTATGGCTGCAGTGTTGTAAACAATCTGCAGCCTTTCAAAATTCCCTGGTTTAGCACCATCATCTTCAGTAGGCAGAGTGATCATCTGTAAAGAAATAGCACCTAGTAATTAATTTCTTCCTGACTATACCTGAGGGCATCATCTAAGTGTTTAAATGTCTTCCTAAGTATACTCAAGGGCATCATCTAAGTGTGTAAATTTCTTCCTGACTATATCCAAGGGCATCATTTAAGTGTATAAATTTCTTCCTGCCTATACTCAAAGGCATCATCTAAGTGTGTAAATTTCTTCCTGACTTTATCCAAGGGCATCATTTAAGTGTATAAATTTCTTCCTGACTATATTCAAGGGCATCATCTAAGTGTGTATTGGCTATTATTCCATGTCTTTTATCGCCAGTTCAGTTTGACTTACATAAACAGGCTAGACGTCGATATTTTAAATCTACCAGGATTGTCCGCCCTAACATAAGATCATGCATTATGAAAGTGATAGGACTTGATGAGTTGTGTTGGGTTGTACTGAACCATCTAGGTACTAAATGGTCAGATTCTCATTGTTTTCCATTCTATCTTGGTTAATAAATCACACTTCCCAATCTTACATGATTTTAGTTCTGAATGAGAATCTCACACTGGAGTAAGGCCCATTAATCTGACATGAAGCTGTTGTATCAACAATTTCTAAACTAGATAAATATCCTGAATGCCATCTTACTATAGACTGGTTTCAGTCATGAATATACTGACTATAAACATTGCCTACATAAACTGGTAGATAGCTAGATTCCCTTATTAAAATCCTTGCAGTAATGATCAGTGTGGTTTCATTAGAGACTGACAGACATATAATATTATAAATACTTGTCTTTTCTTAGAAAATCTAAATATTTTTTAATGGTCTTTTGTTTAAATACGTTTGACAAATCTAGCACTGTTTTACTTGATGCTCTGTTACCAATGGGCTTTCCTTGGAGTTTTGTCACCTTGACAGCCATTTGTGTCAGGAAACAGTTGCTAACTTTAGACATTCTGGTAGATTATTGCCAATAGTTTCTACTATCAATGAGGACTAGCAGGGATGTCCCATCACCCACTTTTTTTCATTTTATGTAGACCAAGTGTCTTGCACTCTTAGACCTTCTAACACCCTTGGTTATCATGTTGACATAGAAATTAAACTCTCCTTATTTTCAGACAATCTTTTTATTTACTTAGCCAAGAAAAGGATATGGAGCAAATATTTGCAATTCTGACTGATTTTGTCTCCCTATTTGGGTACACAGTTAATCTGTCTTAGATGTGCATTCTTTTTTAAACTTTGTACCTTCTTATTTTGTCTGTTCAAAGTTTTATTATCTTTGGGAGGCTGACTTATTCCTTATCTAGGAATCTAGTTAGCTTTATGTCTGCAGAGAACAGTTAAAGATGCATATCCTAGATTACTTTTTTTCAGAAATGGAAAATGTTTCTTTTAGATTTACGATAAAGATTATCACCAATTATCTCTCATTCAAATGTTCTTTCTTTCTTGGATCTTAGATCCACCCCAGGCTTTATCTTCAGAGTCCATTCTCTCCCACAATTGTAATAAATTAAAAAGTGTTCTCTTGTCCTTTTTCAGCACATGGAGTGGGTTTATGGTTTCCTTGTAAAAGTTACTGATTCCTATTGATAAGGACAGTATTGATATTCTGAACTTGGAGCTTTTGGTTCAAGGGTCATGCATACTGGGTCATTGTATTGCTAGTTAATGGGATCTGCCTGCTCTGCTTGAAGATTGTATGATGCAGTGAGTTTAAATGTAGGATACTTTAAAAGGTTATATGGTACAGCAGCCAGCAGCATATCATTCCTGTAGTTGATTCAGTTTGAGACATTTGCTAGATGGACATATGATTCACAATATTTTCCAAATTAAACAAGCTTTGACTGGCAGAATTCTGTATACAGTACTTTGCCAATGGTTCATTTTGTTCATGGTTTAAGGTAGTGGAACCATTTATTTGAAGTCCAGAGAGTTATTCTGTGGACTTTATGACAGAATGCCATTTACTATTCCTTTGCTTTTTTGAGATATCAGCAGTTGGTCAGATCTTTATGTTAGGCAATTTGGCTTGATCCTGCAGTCAGCAGTACACTAGAGTAGATCAAGCATCTATTTTACCTCAGAACAGGGGATGGACAACATCACAGAAACTTAATTGATTCAATTAACACACTTTGATACAGCCTGAGTTTCAGAAACATTATGTGACAAAACAGGAAAAGGAAGTTATACATTTGTGTTTATCAATAACATGGCTTGGTGACATCTGTGTGTGCTCCTTAAGCTGACAACTAAGTCAGAAAATGTCAGTATTCCTGGGTATAAATACCTCTGCAAATATTTTATGCCCTCATAAGGCTACCTAATATATCTCCAACTTTTTCCCCATTTTATAAAAATGTTTACACTAAGGTGTGACATATGGGGATGTGAGGCACTGAGACAATTTAAGCAGGAAGTTAAAGATGTTATTTTTGTAAATATGTATTACTGACCATGATGCAACACACTTAGAGAACACACATACATCATCAATAAAAATGGCAACATTTAAAACCACAGTCTTCATATTTACCAGAAGTTTTATATTGCATGTAAAATCACCGAATACCACCCTGTTACCCCATTCTTCTTTCATTTCTGGCATTGCATTATGTAGCAGTTGTATTGTAATTTTATCCTCTTTTTGGCATTTTATTACTGGTTTATAACAGTTGTTTCTTACCCCATTAATGGCTTAAATTAATGGATGCATCTTATTAAAGAAGATTGTTTTAATATCATCCCCTGTACCATCCCACCTATTTATTCTGTAGTAATTCATTACCTCTTAAAAATCTCCATCTGCTCCTGAAGTATGATGTCTTCTACTTCTCATTCTATCAAACTTTCCTTATTGTGATGTTCACTTTTTGATCTGACATATTTATAACCCACTCTCAGTGCCCATCCATACTTGTGTGCCATACTGCGAATAAACAATTTAATTCCCCAAATCCTTTGGTATCACCCCCACCCCAGCCATGATCTAGACTTCTAGATATATTTCTTCCTAAGTAATTTTAAAACATCTTATTGATTTCAGTGCATGCATATTCTAGGTTATAGTTTTCTTTTCTACACATCTCTAAACAAATAGAGAACAAATCAAATAAGCTACATTGATCTCGCATTTTAACAGATAAGCAAGCATACATTCTGTCATTTTATATTAGCATATCCTGATTCTGCTATTGTGAATTGCACTTTCTAATCCCTCTCTCAGAGTCTAACCAGAGACCTTGACATTATCTATTCACTTTAAGTAGCAATTCAAAAGATCATCAACATAATGTATTATTTGTTCTCTGTCACCTTTCAACTGTAACTGGACTATGTCCCATATAAGTACAACTGGTTTAAAAAAAAAATTCTTGCACTGTTACAGGTGCACCTTCTCCTCTGAAGTCATTACTCAGTTACAGTTGCACCTTCTCCTCTGAAGTCATTACTCGCACAACTCTCTCCTCATTCAGTTGTGAAGACTAAAGAGTCCTAGTTATCCACCCTCTTAGTTTGTCTCTCTCTTGAAAAACAATTAAAGCAATACTTTGGGAAATTATACAGATATAATAATAATAATAATTATTATTATTATTATACCAATGTATTTCAATTTTCCTCAGTTTCCTACACAACAATATAATTGTCATAAAATGTATCCTTTTTGTCACCACAGCAGTGTTGTTAATTTGACCAAAATTATTTCTTGCTCTATAAATAGCAGTATTACTCATCTTAGATTATTTTGTCTTCAAATTAAAATACCCTAGTTTTAAAAAATCAATATTTGCACACAGTTGTGTACTTAATAGTGTAAACTTGTATTAAGCACACCAAGGGCTGACCTTCTGTAATGCCTGATAATAGCAGTGTCATTTTTTTGTTTGTAGTGTCATAATTAATATCTCATTGTTTGAACTCCTGATTGTTATATACTTAAGTGTCACAGTATACAGTGTTCATAAAATACATATAAAGAAAACATTGACAAGAAAGTTATAATATGTATCCTCAAACAAATTAAACTAGCACTAGCAGAAAATAAAGAAAGACAGTGTATGTTGAACACAGACTTTTAATAACAATGTATTATCTCCATCTTTACACAGAAGTCTTAATCAGACTCTTTATTTTCCATTACTAGTAACTAAGTTTAGTTTATCAGCATTTTTTCAACTAAAGGAGGCTGATGGATTCAGTTCATATGCATCATCAAACATCCATTTTCAACAACTATAATATAATAATTGTGAACAGCTCTGATCATAATATGCAAAGCCTCCATGATTTGGCTTAAATGTGCTGCTATTTATAACTCACACTAATGGTTTCCCATCGAAGGAACTAGCACTTAAATAAACAGGTGAAACTCAGACAGGGCTCTTATGTTGTACCACTAATCTTTGCAGTTATATCAAGAGCTCAACTTAAAGAATTCAAGAATGGTCCCTTATAGCTCCCAATTATGAGTACCCATAAGGTATATTATTTCTTCTAATGAAAAAGTAGGCTGCCACAGTATGTCTTTGTGATGACAGGATAGGAAAACTGATTACAATGTGACACATTTTATTTTTATTTCAAAATGTGGCACATTTGTAAAACAATGTTAGGCCTCTGTGAAATATGTAAAGATGAACCACAGCTCACACACCAAATTCCGACACTGGTCTGATAAAGGCAATGAAGGTTAACGCAGCTTCCACAACTGAACCGCTTATTGTACACACAAAGACAGGACGCCACAATAAACAAACATCCACTACGAATGAATTCCAAAAAAGTTAAGCGCTTTCATCTGCCGATTGCAGACTTCATCAGAACACCTAAAAACATCACAATCTATGTAATTTAAACAGATTTTAAAGCTTTTGAAATCTTAAAGGTACATCCTCTTCACAAAAATGTTACACTGTAACAGTTTCTTAAAATAAAAATAAAATGATCTTTTCAAAAATTGATAGATCATAAGCATAATTTGAATCAGTACACTCCATATAAAAAACTCAGCTATAAATCACAGTTATAAATATCTAAAAACATACTAATGCAAATATAAATATATATCAGATGTAATACAAAAATATATAAATATATATGTTAACAATGGTGTAACCCTAATTGAATATGATCTATTTAAAATATAATCTACTTGGAATCTGGAAACATAAGTATATATGATATGATAAATATCTTTGATGCATATAATAAATAAATAAATATGCATACTAAATTAGTTGATAATAATGAATATTAAATATATTAAAAATCTTTAAAAATATATATATTATAAAAATGTCACATATTGAGGAAAGGTTTGATGCTTATAAAATCATTAAGTCCTGGGGTTCTAGTGGCATCTACTAACATTTGCCACTTACTCTCCCTGCAAGCCAGTCTGGTTTTCCAATCACCCCCCAATGGATACAAAACTTCCTTGTCAATGATAGTAAACATAAATGTATGTTGTTCACCTGCTTCACTAATATGACTATATAGGGCATTATTGAGGTCTTTGATTTTTATCTTATAGTAATGTTCATATATACGCTTCCTCAATTGTCTCTGTTTTCCCTATATAAAACGCAGGGCATTCTTTACATTTCGCAAGGTAAACAACCTGTTTAGTATTGCAATTACCACAATGTTTGGCCTCTGTGAAATATGCTATATATGTGTTTCCTGTGTCATGAAAATATGAATAACCTTGTGACCTTCCTCTGTGAATAAAAAAGAAAATAGGTTTGCTTGTGTCTTTCGGCTTTTCCCGGTTAGGGGTCGCCACAGCAGAACTCTGGTCCGCTAATGATTGGTAGTTGATTTTTACGTGCGTAAGGGGCAAAAAAGAAACACATGACACTTGTAATTTAAATGTAAAATGTAGTATTACTTCCTGCAGTTTCTGTAAGTAATGAAGTCATACAAAGGTTTAGAATCAGGAAGAAAAACATCATAACATGCAATATATTTATTACTGAAAGCAAAGTTGGTCAGTTTTTGGGTGGGGGACCTCAGTAGCACATCTATGAATGCTTGCTGTTTGAAATTTGCTGTTACAGAAAAATATTCTGTCTCATGATTATTCTTCACTAAATTAATATTGATTTACAATTTCTTCACAAATGAGTCAAAAATATTTATAATGTGTTTATGTTAAAAGCAAAATGTAAAATACATGCATGATTATGCAAGATATGGTTTCATATGAGTAGTAGCTTTATATGTCAATTATCTTACAATTGCATTCTCTGTCATTCTACTGACAGCTGAAGGCAAAGTGGTGAGGGGGGTTAAGGGATGTTATGATGTTATACTATGCTTAAAGAGTCTAGTTTCAGAATGTTAACAGAGAAAAAAATCTGCAGGAATCTTTTGAAAGCAGATTAATTAACAGTAGACTCAATCCTTCTCCGGTTGGGGGATGAGACTTTGTAAGGATGTCTGTAAGATAATGTGTATTGGTATTGAATGTTACAAGGTTAAAAGATAAATTCTTAGAGCAGGTGGTCTACGTTTTAAAAAGGCATATTGTCAAGTGTTCACGTGAAGCACTAAGTGAGGATCACGAGGACATAAAATATTTACAAATTGTATTATTTTAATTAAAAGCTATGTTACGTCAAAGTTCTGCATGCATGAAATTGGTAAGAAAAAAATATATAAATGATGTATTTTCCTCTATTCTTTGAGACTGATTTGAAAATTTTGGCAGGCAGTCTCTCAACACTGTTTATGGAATAAACTAGTACTTTGCATATCATGAAGAGTTATTCTTGACTCAAGACTAAAAGGTAAACCTCTTTGTTATTTATTTTTGAACTTTAACACTGCCTCATAATGTTACTAACTTTGAACAGTTCCATCTAGTATTTTTATCAGAGTCAATTAGATGCATTTATTTAGCTTAGTTATATATTTTTTTTAAATATTCTTCTTTGTATAACTGATTGTTGTTTTTATATTTTTTGCACATGACCTAGACCTTGGCATATTTAATCTGTATCAGTACTGTCTTTATTGATTAAGTAAGAGGGTATTTTTTATCATTGTAGATTATCATGCTATGGTATTCACTTCTAATTAGCCAGGTAACTTGAGCATACTACCATTCAAATACATATATTATATATTATTTTTATATTTTGCTAAATCAAGAGTGACAGGTAAACTGTGTTTGGGTTCTTTTTCATATATAGGATCATAGCAGTGTTACCATGTCAGGAAGAAAGATGTAGGGGGTATTGGAGAATTCTGCTAACCCATCCTGTGAATTGTGTGTGAACATAATAATTTGTCTGTAAAGTAGTTACTATGGGTAAGGGCACTGAAAGACCCTGTGGTTCACAGAGTGAGTGGTGAGAAAAGGGCTTGGAGATGTTGGGCAAATACTCATCTCTGTAAATGATTAGTGTGTTGTGCTAGTCTAGGTATGGATGTTGGAAGCACATACATGTTCACTTTGTGCTCTTGAGGCTAGATTGCAGTTGGTAATTTAGTGACAGAATCAGATTTCTGTGCATTATTTTTATTACTTTAACATGTTAGTACCAGGGTTGTGACCAAGAAACCATTCCTCTGTTAGCCATCAGGCTTATTTGGGATAGTGGAGGCGATCCAAGGTCCACAGCCCTTGTCCTTCACATTCCCAGGTGGTAAACTAATTGGCAGTGATGAGATTCAAACTCTTCCAGTGCTAGTCTGGTCTGTCACATATTGGTGGAAGTTATGCCATTCCTGACAGCCATCTTAACAACTGATAACTTTAGGCAAACCTCCTTTCAAAATAATTTCATCTTCCTTTTAATAGCTTGTTATTCTTTTCCAGTAAGTTTAGTCAGCAGAAAGTTCTTGACTACTACAAACTTTCAGTTTAACATAAACAAATGCACCTCTTCCGTGGAATGCTCAGTCCCAGATTTCATTATAAATGCATAGACACTCAGCTAATTGACTTCTCTAATACAGTCTCTGTCCTTGTGGCATTGCCCAAAGCATTCTCATGTTTCTATCCATCTCCTACTGGTCCTCCAATTGTTCTTGTACATGACCTAAGCTAGGAGAGTCCCCCAAACTACAGTTTTTATATCTTTAATACAGTGGTTGCAGGACCATCTCTTTTAGTTTATCGCAGCAGTATCTTCTTCAACATTTGCAAAAAGGCAAGAACTCTCTAGCAAAAAAAAATATGGAAAAGATAATCTGTATTTAACTTACATGTCTTGCACTCTCTATGTCCATGGTCTGCAACCTCTGCCAGAAAGCTGCTTTCATTAATTATGATCCACAGATCCCACTCACCTCACCCTGCTACCATAAATTTCCTTCTAGTTACCATAACTGCTATAGCATTTGCTTGTTTTCATATGTGGATATGAAATGCAGCAAGAAAAGCCTAGGTATATCACGCAACATCTCTGATACAGTTTCTGGCAACCTGTTCACCTTCTCAGTGCTTAAAAAATATTTCACAAACCCTGTCCCTGGTACTGTCCTGATTTTCAGAAATTCCATCAAATCTGACCCCTATTTTCCTTCCAATACTTCAGTCAGTCTAGCTTTCATCCTTTGTGCCTTATGCTGTATGCTGAATGGGCAGTATTGAGAGTTACTGGCCCTGTAAAAGCTTGGTATTATCACTTTCATAATTCTTCTGTCTGTCTAGATCAGTCCAAGAAACTAAATATATGCCACTCTTAAAACTTTACCTCTTTCAAACTTTTCATTACTTTCCTCGCATTCAAGTGCATTATCCTTTTACCATCTCTCTGGTATTGCTGTAAGGGCCTTACATATTCTCAGTTATCACCTGTGCATATTCCTTCTACATTAAAATGAATATGTCCATATTTTCAGTTATTATGTTCACATTTTGAGTTTTAGTACCTCAGTCACTATCATTCATGTTGAATGTTATTCTGAATCAATAAAGGAATAACTTTAACTCACCTTATGACAAAAAGTTACAAGTCAGACATGCGATGGTGAGACTTACCAAGATATTAACAAGTGAAAACTACATACTGACAGCAAAAAAATAAATTAAAAAAATGGTAAACCACAGCTCATGGTAGAAAAGTTTCAAGATATTCTTGATATTCCATGGCCTATAAAGTGCCTTTAACTACTGTTTTGTGAATGACTAGCTTCCTGGAGGTTTTTGACTAGGCCCATGAACAAATGACCTTACTGCTAACTGTGATATTAATAATAAAAAAGTGATACCAGAACTGTGGGAAACTGCTAGCATGCTTTCTTTCAAAATACTTTTCAGATGATGAACCAGAATTATCAAACTGAACAGACATTTTATGGAAGCAGGCTCTACCCAAGCTTACAAGTGAACAGCTTTCCAAGCTACAGTACAGGGATACTGTATTCTATCACCATGCATTGACACCCAGGAATTCCCTAGGGTCCTGCTAAGAATGAATCAAATACTTTTATAACATTCCTGTTCAGTATTTATCACTTCCCTAAGGTATTTTATATATCATTTATCAGTCTAAGGAAGCTTTATTTGAATCAGTTGTTAATGCTCCAAATGGTTTATTTGTGTATTCCATGTGTTTGTTCCTCTCAAGTGAACAATACATGAATTATGGACAGTACATGGATTATAAATATCACATGGACTAGCAGTCATTAGAGATCAACAGGTGGAATACTCATCTTTCATGCAGAAGGCTGTGGGTTCTATTCCCAAGACAAATATTTGGGGTTGCTTTTCCAGTGCTAACAGTACAGAGCAGTATAAGCAGGGTGCTGTACTCCTGATTGTGCTGCCATTCAGATGAGACATTAAACCAAGTCCCCAGCTGCATGAGTTGGTGGGAGCTTGCACGGGTGTAAAAGATTTCACAACACTTATCAAAAAGAGATGTTTCTTTAATAACATTTTAATTTATTTTATACACTAACAAAAATGAAATCACTTATTTGCACTTTTGATGTTTTTTTACATTTATATTAAAATTATTTACAAGTTATCAACACAAAAAAATTAAATAAGCAATTATAGTTCTTTTATTCCTTTTTCTTTTATATTTGATCACCTTACTTCAGCTAATCTAGCATTCGCTACCCTTTTCTTTTACTTGTTATATAACTAATTCTCACATCTTTTTCCACATCACCAATATTGGCAGAAATTTTCTCCATTAATCAATATCACATTTCTTTACTTTTTATACTTCCTATATAATGTCATATTTATATTCATATGTAAACTCCTCCCATCTGTATTCAGTTTTAAAAATGTTCCCAACATATTCTATTTCTTATAATCCAAAAATGCTTTGCTGTTTCTTTTTCATTATAATCAACACATTTCCATTCCTCCATTACCTTATATTTCACATTCCCTTTTGCTGGTAACCTATCTAATAAAATTCTACTAAAAAAATCCACTGATTCATAAAGATGTTAAAACCCTTTTCTTATTTTATTGCCATTTTCCCATCTTGTTTTAATTCCTTCAATGGGTGCACAAAATAATAATAATAATAATAATAATAATAATAATAATATATCATTATTTTCTTTTCCCATCAACATCACTTACTTTTAACTTCCATAATTTCATTTTATTTTCCTGTTCTTTTTCTTTCATCCTGTCGCTGGTTCTTTCCATGTACATTTTATACTTTCCATATAACATCTTAGCTATCATTTTTTATCTTGATTTCACCTTTCTCATTGCCCGGAATAAATGCATAAATGTTAAATGCACTACTGGATTTTTTAAATTCAAACCACTTTCTTCTTTTTTATTATAAGTTATCCATTTTCTCATTAGATTCAGTCCTGCTTCCTAAATGGAACTTAAACAATAACTCTTTTTTTATTTGAGTTAGAATATATCTTCTTTCTGGAAATGCTGTTTTTCCTAATACAAAAGTATTCAACACGTATCTTGGTTTGAAATGCTGAATAATGTTTTCACCAAGCCAAAAATGTTATTGACCTATTACACTTTCATGCTCACAGAATTTCACTCCCAAAACCATTTCCTGTTTTCTGAAGTATATTCTATTTATTTTTACCACAACAAAATCCAGTATACTTCATTTTACTTAATTGCAAACTAGCTTTAGTAGAAACTTTTCAATCCTTATTACAACTTCACTTACCCATCCTTTCTTTTTTTAGTACTAAATACTCTGTGTTTGACACACATATTGGTAATATAACTTATATTTCCATCTCCCATATTGTCTCCCTCACTTTGTACATACATATCTGTACTACTGCATTCATTACAATATAAACACACACTCATTGGACAACCCTATTTTACTCATTTCTTAATACTTTGATTTCAGATTTCAGGGGTGGCAATGGGAGTGAAATGTGCCCCAGTTTATACAAATTTGGTTTTGGCACAATGGGAATGCGGATGATGTGGGGATTGCTCTTTCAAGACAGATTATGCAAATACTTCCATTTCTTGGATGATATATTTGTGTTATGGAGGGGTGACATTGTTTCCTTTGAGCAGTTTGTTAGATTTTTAGAGGGGGCCACTGATTTTTTAAAATTTACTTTCACATGTCACCCAAAAGACATTAACTACTTGGATGTCACTATATAAAAAGATGTTGAAAGAAATGCGTATATTTTCAATATCAATGGGAAAGTAACTTACTCCAACACATTCCTACATTTTCGTGGTTGTCATCCCTTTAAACAGAAAAGAAGTGTGGTAAAAGAGCAGGTGGTGCACATTTCCAGGTTGAATTCTGAGGATAATAAATTTGAAAGAAATCAGAATTTTTGATTAATTCATTTAAGGAAAGATGTTACCCTGATGATTTATTGAAACAAATAAGAGTTGAAATAGTTGAAGGGAGAAAAACAAACTTTGCTCCCATTTTTAGTGTAAGAATAGTGGACAACTACAAATTTGGATGAAATAAGACAGGAAATTACCAAATAATGGAGGGGCAGAAGGGAAGGGGCTATGTTAATAGCATACAATACTTCGGCCCCCGGGTTGGTAAAAGTTATGTTTAACTTTGGAATTTAGTGTTTACAGAAGAATACAGGAACATTTTGGGTAATAGCCCTAGAGTAGTATATACTAGGGGCAAGAGCGTTAATAATTTGTTGGAGGGGAACTCCAGGGCACAGAGCTAATAGCCTCTAAAATGATGAAATGTGGAAGTTGCAGATATTGTAGGTTTATTAATGATGGACCTTTTATAATGGTTGAAGGTGTTGCTAGGGCCCCAAAATGTCCAGGTAGATGCATTTGCAACACAGGATGGTGGTTTATCTGGCAATCTGTATGTCATGTGCTGGATTATATGTGGGCAGAACTAAAAGAAAGTTGAAAGACAATATATACAAACATATCTATGATATTAAGAAATGTAGAGAGACCACTGCACTGTATAAACATTCACTGGTTTGTACATCTTTCAACAAATTCATTTTTTCATCATTGATAGGGTAGTAATTGATGATAGAGGGGGTGATCCACTTAATTTGTTAGAATTCAAAGAGTTGCTTTGGGAAAATAAATTGAATGTCACAAAGAGTCCAAGAATTAGTGATAGTATATCTTTAACAGGTTTTATAAAATTCAGGGAGAAAATTATATGACAAGTATATTGCAAAATTCATATTTTAATGTATCTGTTTTATTCTACATCTTTAAGATTACATTGATTTTGTAGTTATAATTTTAACTGATGATTCGATTTTTAGATTGTTTAAATTATATGACAGTTTTATGATAGTAGTAGTTTGTGTATAAAAGGAAGTGATGTCAAATTTATTAATGAACTCTGAGGAAGTCCAGTAATACAAAATCAGTTTATTTCAGTTAGAATGGATATTTTTTCTGGAAATGTTGTTTTCCTAATACAAAAGTATTTAACACATAGGTCTTGTTTTGAAATGATAAATAATGATAATAAAAAATGATAAAAATGTTTTCACCAAGCCAAAATTTTTATTGACCTATTACACTTTCATGCTCACAGAATTTCACTGCCAAAATCATTTCCTGTCTTGTGAAGTATATTCTGTTTAATTTTATCTCACCAAATCCCTTATATTTCATTTTATTTAATTGCAAATCAGATTCAGCAGAAACTTTTCAGTCCTTATTACAACTTCACTTACCCATGCCTTCTTTTTTATTAGAACTAAATAATATGCATTTGACATACATGCTGGTAATATAACTCTTCCTTCCATCTCCCATCTTACCTCCCCTCACTTTGTACATAAATGTCTGTACTACACCATCCATTACAATTAAAATAAACACATATTCATTGGACATCCCTGTTTTATTCTTCTCTTAATACTTATTTTTCCTACCCATCTATTTACCACAATGGGTCTATATTAGTTTGTCACAGTGCAATTGCAGTAAACAATGGATCATTGACCCTCATTCAGTGAAAATAATTTCAGTGATTTGCTGACTTTACTGAGGGAAGCACAATGGACTGACAGGTAAACAAATCGAACCCATCAAAGTTGGGGGTCTTTGACCCCCACACACCCCCAACTATATATACCAATTCCAAGATCACACTACAGTGGAGAAAAGGGCAAAGTTGTGCTGCAGGGCAAGTATTTACCTGCCTTCAGTAAATTTAGCGAATCGCTGAAATGATTTTTGCAGAATGAAAGTCGGCGATCTAGTGTTCGCTGCAATTGCATTGTGATGAACTGATATAGACCCACCACAACTGGGTTCATATTATATGATCGAACACTAGAAATAGCAAATAATCTATTATCGAACCCAAATGCATGAAACCACAAAATGTCAAAGGAACGGACCAGCAAATTTTTTCCCAGGGAAAAAATTTTGATCCAAAAAAAAAAATGTACAGGCAACACAAAGTGGGGGGCTGTGACTCCCACCTTAAATATACCAACTCCGAGATCACACCACAGTGAAGAAAACAGCACAGTCCGGAGAATGGCCCAGTGATTTTTTTCCCCTGGCAAAAAATTTGCTTATCCAGTCCTTCGATATTCTGTGGTTTTGTGCATTTCAGTTCGACAAATGAGCATTAGCTATTTCTAGTGTTCGATCATGTAATAGGAACCCCCACAACTACCTTAATCTATACCAATTGCTTTTTATATCATGTCTTTACTACACTGGTATTTTTCTCCTGTATAATATGTCTAAATGGTCTCCTCTGAAATAAAAATAAAACCTGGACCCCCAGCTAAACCGTGAATATTCAGGAACTATTCTAAGGTTAACCTCCTGCTATTAAGTGAGAACCTGGCAAAATGTCAAGCCCCTATAAACCCTGAGAACTCTTCTAACTATGCAGAACTGTTCAGAGAAACCCTGTACAAGCATGTTAATAGCTGCATAGAAGCAGCTGTACCCACCAGGAAGAAGTACAGAACTAACTCAAAAAACAAACCACCCTGGTGGAATCGCAAAATCAGTCAGATGTATAACAGGAGGAAGAAAATCATGGCAAAAATTAGGAGGTGCAACACCCAACAAGATAAAAGCACTCACATCAAACTAAACAAAAAACTCAGAGAACGAATAAAGTCTACCAAAGCCAAATTTGAGGAAAGTTTAGCCTCCCAGGCCACGTACAACCACAAAGCATTCTTTAACTATGCCCTCAACCTCAAAGGAAATACACAATTGTGTGCAGAGATCATTGTAAATGGAGCCACTTATACTGAGCCAGAAGATATAGCAAACCTCCTGGCTGATAAATTCATCTCCAACTTTACTCTTCTCTCCCCCTTAACCTTCCCTCAGGAAATATCATCAAATATAACTCCCCCAACTATCACTAGGGAACAATTCCTTATTGGTCTCTCTAAGACCAATAACACTGCATCAACGGGCCCAGACATTATTCCAGGATGACTTCTAAATAGCATGAAACATGACCTATTAGGGCCTCTGGAATTACAATTTAACTGTAGCCTCCAAATGGCTTCATGCCTCATGAATGGCGAAAGGCAAGAGTCATCCCTCTGCACAAAGGTGAGCCATCTACAGACCCAGGAAACTACAAACCCTTAAGTCTCACTAGACTTATATGTAAAGCCATGAAAAGAATTATCATGGAGATGATTAATAGAGATATAGCAAACCTCCACACACTGGACCAAACCCAGTTTGGTTTTGTCAAGAGCAGATAATGCCTACTCAACTTGGTGAACTTCTTTGAGAAGGTCACCAAAGCAATGGATGAGGGCAAAATCATTCACACTGCCTACCTTGATCTGGCCAAGGCATTTGATACAATACCCCACTCGGGCATTGTTGACAAACTCAAGAGGTTAGGTACAAACCCGTATGTCACCTGGTGGATAGACAAGTGACTCACAGACAGGACCCAGGAAGTCAGAACTGGTGAGTATACCTCTACAAAGAGGTCAGTCACAAGTGGAGCCCCTCGGGGATCAGTCCTTGGACTGCTCCTTTTTGGCATTTACTTCTCAGAAGTCAAGGCCAATGTCAGTGGTCTCTGGCTGTCTAAATTTGCAGATGATTGCAAATTAGGAGCTGTCATTGAATCTCACACTGAAACAAATGTTCTCTAGGAGGGGCTGACACAGACAAGTAATTGGTGTCAGAGCCATGGACTAAAACTAAATGCCAAGAGATCCATAATAATATCCTTTGGGAAGCCATCCATCCTTGGTAACTATCATATTGACAACACACCACTTAGAGTTGACCCAGTAGTCAGGGATGTAGGGACACACATAGTTAGTAATCTAGCCTTTGATCATCATGTGTCTACAGTGGTGAGGAAATCATTCTATGTTGCGCAACTTATAAACAAAGGTATGGCATCTAAGTCCAAGGAAGGCATTGCTCCACTGTATTCAGCTTTCATCAGACCTATTATTGTGTACAATGCCCCCTTTGGAATGTACCTAACCAGGCATATCCAACAAGTGGAACGTCCACAGAGGTTCCTCACTAAAAGAATACAGGATATAAGTAATATGTTCTATGCAGACCGCCTCAAGGCCCTATCCCTGTATTCTGTCTCCTACAGGATTTTGAGGGGAGATCTATGCCTGGCATACAGGGCATTGTCAGACCCCACTCTGATGGACCTCCTGCATATCCACAAAACAAACAGTACCAGAATTACCCATTCTAAAGACTTAAACCTTGCCTGTTATATAAATAGGACCTGCTGGAGAGATAGGTATGTATCCCATAGACTACCCTGTCTATGGAACAGGCTCCCCATCAATGTGAAGCAGAGTTCCTCCCTAATCCAATTCATCTGCAACTTGGATTAGTGGATGGGAAACCAGAAATTTATCCCTGGTGTGGCCCCTACAGTAGATATAAAAGTGTGCACACCCCTGTTAAAATGCTAGTTTTTGTGCTATAAAAACAAGAGACCACAATAAATCATTTCAAATCTTTTCCCACCTTTAATGTGACCTATAATCTGTATAATTCAATTGTAAAACAAACAAATCTGTTAGGGGAAAAATATAAAAAATAAAAATTGTACAATAAGCTGGTTGCATAAGTGTGGACACCCTTAAACTAATACTTTGTTAACACACCTTTTGATTTAATTACAGCATTCAGGCTTCTTGGATAGGAGTCTATCAGCATGGCACATCTTGTCTTGGCAATATTTGCCCACTCTTCCTTGCAAAAAGAGCTCCACATCTGTCAGATTGTGAGGGCATCTCTTGTGCACAGCCCTCTTCAGGTCACCCAGAGATTTTCTATTGGATTTAGGTCTGGGCTCTGGCTGGGCCATTCCAAAACTTTAATTTTCTTCTGGTGAAGCCATTCTTTTGTTGATTTTGGATGTATGCTTGGGGTCATGTCATGTTGAAAGGTGAAATTCCTCTTCATCTTCAGCCTTCTAGCAGATACCTGAAAGTTTTGGGCCAAAGACTAGTATTTGGAACTGTTCATAATTCCCTCCACCTTGACTAAAGTCCCAGTTCCAGCTGAAGAAAAGCAACCCCAAAGCATGATACTGCCAGCATCATACTTCACCATGGGGGTGATGTTCTTCTGGTGATGTGAAGTGTTGTTTTTGTCCCAAACGTACCTTTTAGAATCGTGGCCAAAAAGTTCAACCTTGGTCTCATCAGACCATAACACATTTTCCCACATGCTTTTGGGAAACTCGATGTATTGTTTTGCAAATTTTAGCCAGGCCTGGATGTTTTTCTGTGTAAAAAAAGGCTTCCGTCTTGTAACCCTACCCCATAGTCCGGACATATGGAGAATATGGGAGATTGCTGTCACATGTAGTACACATCCAATACTTACCAGAAATTCCTGCAGCTCTTTCAGTGTTGCTGTATGTCTCTTGGCAGCCTCCCTGACCAGTTTTGTCTTGTCATCAGTTTTGGAGGGACATCCAGTTCTTTGCAACGTCACTGTTGTCCCATATTTTCTCCACTTTTTGGTGACTGTCTTCACTTTGTTCCAATGCTGTGGAAATGTTTTTGTACCCTTCTCCTGACTGATACCTTTCAACAATGAGATCCGTTTGATGCTTTGTAAGCTCTGTGAACCATGGCTTTTGCTGTAGCAGGCAACTGAGTAAATGTCAGGAAAATCCTACTAGTACAGCAGAACTTTGTTTGGGGTCAATCAGAGTCTCTTCAATTAATGGCAGGTGTGTACCCAAGAAGACTGAATGCTGTAATTAAATCAAAAGGTGCTTCAACAAAGTATTAGATTAAGGGTGTGCACACACAACAAAGTATTACTTTAAGGGTGTGCATACTTATGCAACCAGCATACTGTACATTTATTTTTTTATATTTTTTCCCCTAAAAGATTTGTTTGTTTTTTCAATTGAATTGTACAGGTTATAGGTCATATTAAAGGTGGGAAAAGTTTTGAAATGATTTATTGTGGTTTCATTTTTTATATCACTCTTTGGAGAGTGTGGTTTCTACCTGTGGGGCAGTGATTACCGGAATTTAGCAATCTTTTGGTACTGAGAAGGGCCCTTTAGGGGGTGAGAGGGGGGGTGAAGTTGGCATTAAATCGATCTGCTAGAATATTGGCAATATCCTTGGGATCAGTATATCTAATGCCATTCTGTTGTAGCTCAGAGCATATCTGAGCATTGCCATTTAGATTCTTGACATAACTATAGAATGCCTTGTGGTTGTCTTTAGAATCTTTAGCAATTTTATTTTCGTAACTAGCTTTGGAGGATTTTATGAGGGATCTCAGCTTCTTACTGAGGCTGGTAAGGAAGTTTTTTGCATCCTGGGATTTTCCTCTTCTCTGCAACAATTTCTTCCTTCTGTTGTTTAGTTTGTTTTTGGCAGGGGACCACATGACCTTAAAGAAGCAGCTGTTGATGGACAAGACTGGTTTGCTAAAATCCTTAAGGACATGAAGACTCGGACTCCAAAAAATAACTAAACAACAACATCCAGATAACTAATGTCTGAAGTAGTAAACTTATAATACCTAGAAAAGTAGACCTTTTTATACAGTTGAATAAGCCCAATATTAAACGTGGTAAACAGTATTTTAAGAATAATGTGTCCTTAGTATCTAGAATGGCTGCTTTTGAGGAAGTGCTGAGAAAATACAAATGGCCTGTATAAAATGGAGTCAACTGGCATCCTACTCTAACTCAGTAAAATAACCCAAAGACAATAGGTGACAAGCCCACCAGCACTCAAATTATCATGATACTGCAGTTTCCATAATTACTTTAAATAAGACAGAGGAAGAGACACGTTTATGAATTTCCTGTCTCCAGTAGCAGACACTCAGGCAGCCCAACCCAGCCAGTCTAAGCTATGACAATGTATACTACAAAAGCAGCATAACTGCATATGCACGTGTTCATGTTATAACAATTTCTCCTTAAAATAAAACAAAGAAAGGGTAGAAACATTTCACGGACCTTAGTAAAAATTAGAAACTATGTGAATTACCATACAGAGCACATACTATAATTACAGCTGCCCATACATCTAAAGTAACCGGCATTACTGGCTAAATATATTTTAAGCTGCAGTTCAGAAAGCATCCATTTAGCCACAAAAATGCAAACACTGGTTAACAGAGCAAAGGGCAGAAGCAGATTTGATCTAGAACAGTACAAGGCTTGAAATTTTGCCTGTTTGTTGAACTAGAGGGACTTAGCCTGAAGGGTTCTCCAAGACAGAAAAACAAAATATGACCAGTGGTCCTTTGTTTAGGGCAGTATGAACATGTAAGCATGTAACAAAGGGAAATATATTGCCTATCCAGCTCTAGACTTAAAGAGGTTGTTCAACAGTACAATATGTGAGGAACTGGCATGGAACTTAAAAGATGTCTGCTCCCTAAATACAACATTTCTTCTCCACTGGAGTGTATTTTCATCCTTACGCATTATCCCCATGTTTCCATATATAAAAAAGCATAGCCAGCTTAGCAATGTCTCCCCCTGTATGGTATTTCTATCTTAGTAATTTTTCTCATTACACATCACATTGGGACTGAATAAAATCTCACACTACTGTATTTAGGAAATTACCTTGTTACTCATATCATTTTATCTCATAAAATTCAAATTTATTCCCAAGTAATACACATACAACAAGGTATATATAGCTTTCACCCACTGGGGCCATAAGCTATTCAGTTTCCAAGGATTCACAGTTCTTTCATTATGTACTGCCATTTACAGCAGCATTATTTCCCTCCTTTGAAGATATAAACATATTAATATATTTGTAATCTCATGGATAAGAAACCTGATAACATCTGACAGCAACTTTATAAATTAATGAAGCTTTGCAGGCCAGGGAAATGGTACTTTGACTGACTGAAAAAAGATGGTGGGAGAAGGACAGGACCAGAAACTCACAAAAATCTATATTTTATAATATAATGGAATAATATAATATAATATAATATAATATAATATAATATAATATAATATAATATAATATAATGGAATTCGACCAAATAAGCTTTCATTGAAATGCATTTTCGGTGAAGTGGGCTGCCTGAAATCCTTCGACCAAATGTAATTCGACCAAAAGCAGTAGACCCATATATATATATATATTTATATATATATATATATATATATATATTTATATATACTTTTTTTTTTTTCAGTCTTTGACCACAGTGGTCCTCTAAGAGCCCTACATACCCTCAGTATACAGTTCAGGTAGCAGCCATTATGCATTTATATTTAAACTCCTTCTCAAATGTAAAGCTATAGAGTTCAGACAAGTGATGCACTTCTGGTGGGTAAAAGTGAATTCAGACATAAGTTTGGTTATTCTAAATAACAATGGCAGTCCTCACATGCTATTTTCAGCTATACTACAAGCTAGGAAGGGCTAGTTATGTAAATGTACTTACCTTGATGGCAGCATACTGAAGTGGAATCTGCTTACATCTAACTCTGTAACTGAAGCTTTACTTCAAACATTGCAAAATAATAGCATAAATAGCAACTGGCAGAGACACAGAAACCTGCTTTCATCATATTAATATAGCTAACTTCAAAGTATCTGTTTCATTAAATGTGGATTTATTCAATCAAGACTCAAGAAATAATATCTTTACCATAGTTTTCTGTAAGAGCACATTAGAAAAATAAAATGATGTGGATCTTTAGTAAAGAAACTATTTTGTAAACAAAGTACTCTATCAGATAATGTGAAAGAAAGTATTGTTCATTCTGTGTAATCTAAAATAATGTTTTGTGTAATATATGTGCTTCCACTTGCTTTATTTAGTTATATTACATTTGCTTGATGTCCATTCTGCCATTTTATGTGCATTCATGACTTTTTTTCCTTCATTATCTAACCCTTTACATATTTTCTTCTGTTTCTCATGCCCTCTTGAATGCCTTAATAGATTATTCCCTTTCCGTTACTCATTCTGACAGACTCTATGTTTCCAAATCCTGTTATTTCTACAGATTCAGAGTTAGCTCCCAGAATCCACTCCCTTTGCCTCACCCTCCTCTTTCTCTGTCCTTCCAGCTCAAGACAACCTGTTTTTATACCTGTCACGATCTTGTGCACCAATACCATATCCCCCAACTCCATACTTCTCAAAACACTTTGGTCAAGAAATTGAGGCAAAGCAAAAAAAATATGGGGAGAAAGGCCCCCACATGGTGACAGATTTTAAATATCACACTTATAAACTTATAAAGTTGCTAGACTAACAGGTTTTGTGTTATGCATTTTCTGAAGGATATGAATTTTGAAACCTAAATGTATATCATTATTTAGTGACTTAAATCCTCTAGGATTTGATAGAAAACCACAAATTGTACAAGAAACAGACCAAAACTATTAGGCAAAAATTTGGACATTTTGTGCAAATCTGGATGGCTGGTAGGCATGCCCCACTTCCCCAATCTCTTCTGATTTATAATGATAAAAGTTTTAGCTCTCTAGTGTCTGGTCATATCCTTCCCCTCTATCCCACATACCCTTCCAGTGCTTTTCTGTGAACTTCTTCCAGCATCCAGATATCCCTTTCCTTGTTCAGCTTCAGACCAGGACAATAACAGAGAGCAGTGGACTTTGCATTACGTGGGGTCTGCTGTTCTCCATAATTACCACCTGCTACCAGAGCCAGATCCAGCACTAGGTGACCTAGGCAGTTGCCTAGGGCCCATGTTAGCTGGGGGGGCTTTGTGTTGGCTTGAGGGGCCAATAAAAATAAAGTCAGCTTTAAAAAAGCCTTCCAAAGGTTTCCATAAGCACAGGAGGGCTTTACGACTTCACAGGAGACTTTCTGTAAGAACACAGGAGGGCTTCAAGACCTCCTGGGAGAATAACAGCAAGGCCCAAAACCTCAGTGTTAGGATAATGTCCTAAAGTAAACTGTGGGAGATTTGATTTAATAGACAAAGCCAAGGACATCAACATGAGAGATTTGATTTGATTTAATAGCCAAAGCCAAGGGCATCAGAGCTGCAAGCAAATGGAGCAGAGCATGTGCAGGACTGAAGCTGCTGAAACAGTGCATCATTGTGTGTGTAAAATACCCCAGTTAGATGGGCTGGATAGTTAAGTGACTTTGCTCAGAATCAAATCTTGAACCTTGATAATTGTCAAGTAAGTGCCTTAAACCTTCACACCAACTGATAGGTCTCCTTTAATTAATTAATTTATGTATTTATTTTTGTTTTTGTAAATCCCTGGGGATTACACTCTAATCAATGTCAGTCAAAGAATTTCATAGCTGTTCTGTTCAGTGACCGTGGTGCAACAGGGTAGTAGCATACTTGCTTCTGGTGCAGAAGGCTGTGATTTCTCTTTCCATACCAGGCAGGCTGATGGCTGATACTACTATGCCTGTAGCTATGTTATGAGCGTGTCCTCCATTGGATGAGATTCCTACTAACTATAAACCTGTTTGCCAGCCATTCCCTACTGCATATCACCAGCACACTATTTTATGTATGTATTTATTTATTTATTGTTAAACTAACATAGGCAATTTTATTCTTCAATGGCAGCAGGCTCTGAATTTGTAGATGAAGCAATGAAGTGCAAAGTTGTTTGCCAGCAGTAACCTCTTCATTAGTTACAGATATCATTAGTGTGTAATTATTCTTATGACTTTACTTCTGCAGAGATTGTGCATAATGACTGTTACTGGTGGATTATAATGATAGGAGTTTGAGTAGCCTTTTATGGTTGAAATGTTCTGAAATGGGTAACCTGGTCATCATTATTGGATCATATGTTTTACTTCCTTGCTTACTGAAAATATGGGTTTGTTTTTCTGTACTGGCTCAACAGCTGTTTCATGCAGGAATGGGGGTGGCCAGAGTGATTGAAAAGCTTAATGCCTTTGATGTGCTATGTAAATGATGCATGATTGGCATGCAATGCAAATTTGTCAGTGACATACATTGATCGCTGATTGACATATGTGACTTTTGAGTGTTTCTCAAGGAAAACAGAGTATGAGAATGCCTGTAACAGCAGGAATACTCATTGTGTGGTGTTTGTTTACCCTCTTCCTCAATGTAGTGTGATCTCGGAGTTGGTATATTGAAGTAGCAGTCATGTGGGGGCACAGCCCCCCACAACGGGGGTGCAGAGGGGCTGGCCCCCCTGCTAAAGCTAAGTAGGGTTGCCACCTTTCGTTGTGGCTAAAACTGGAGTAAAGACACACCCCTCACATCACCAGTAATCCTGTGCACACCACCCCTATCCCACCCATATTCCGCCCATGTTTGTGACATCACTATTACATCACCTAGCAGAGGACGCCCTCTTTTCCCATTCCTGCTGCCTGTTTTCAGCTGATTTACTATGCTTTTCTGTAAAAAAGCATAGTAAATCAGCCGATTTACAATTTCCGATAGTCTGTTTCCTTTTTTGAAACAGAATACCGGAGTTTGTACAGTGTTTTCTGGACTACTGGAGAATCAGTTTGATTTCTGGATAGTCTGGAAAAAAAACGGAGGGGTGGCAACCCTAAAGCTAAGGGAAAAAGTAATATTTGTTTGTAATCAAAGAAAACCCGTACTCTTAAGTAAAGTGATACTCGCAATAAAATATTCAGTAAGTGTGGCTCGTGGTTATTTTATTTTATTTTATTGCATTTGTTTACCGGGAAAGTCCACTGAGCCTTAAAGAGTCCATTTTCAGTGGAGGCCCGGGGAGAAAAGTTCCAACAAGATACAGAAAAAATATAAACATTAATTAGTACAGAAGTTGAAACAGTGTTACAGATAGTAAATATAGTAACATATACAGAATAAATACATAAAAGCAGGAATCTAGTTTGTTTGATTACAGTAATATATATACAGAAAATATACATTAAAGCAGAATTCAATGAATTCAATCAGAGTGGTATAAACAGAGATATATTAATCAGTATTATATTGTACCAGTATCAACAAGTGAAGATAAAAATAAATATGGAGAAAGTATCATCAGTCACTAGTAGCAAAAGACATAGGAGTTTAGTAATCATATAAGGAGAGTGAAGAGGTTAGGTTATAGAGCAGGAACATAGCCAGGAAGAGCTAAGATGATTTTTCAGTATTTGTTTGAAGGTGGTGGTGTTGCCTGTGTTTCTTATAAAAGATGGAAGTGAGTTCCATATAGTTTGGCGACGGTGAAGGAATAGAGGAGTTGACCAGCAGGTAAGGTGGGCTTATCTACTTTTAGAAGTAGATGATTTTCAGATCTTAGATGCCTGCTGGGATGGTATTTGGCAAGTAGAGTTGAGGGAGAAGGACAGTCTGTGGGTCTGTAAATTATTTTTTTCATGGTAGTTAGTTGGGTGAATGAGAGATGGTGGGGGAATTCCAGCCACCCTAATTGTTTCAGTGACTTACAGTGCTGAGATGAGAATTTAGACTTGGTGGCAAATTTTGCTATTCTGTTGTAACACGTAGCAAGTCTGGATTTTGTAGAATTTTGGATATTAGTGAGGAGAGGGGCACCATAAAGGAGAGAGGGTAATAATAAGGTAGTTGCAAGGGTTTATCTAGTAGAGAGGCTAAGAAAGTGTTGGTGCCTGTAGAGCATACTAATCTTTTGGTGTGTTTTTTGATGTTATTGTTTATGTGTAGGTCAAAGTTAAGGTTTTCATCTATAATAATGCCTAATAATTTAGTGTGCGGGACAACTTCTATAGTGGTATTGTCTTGCGCTTATATAGTGAAGAGTTTTTTATCAAATGGAGTGGTTTTCCTAGGAGTAAAAATTACTAGTTTAGTTTTTTTTTTGGATATAGGGCAAGATGATTGTTAAACATCCAAGATTCAGTAGATGTGAGGGCATTCTGAGTAATTTGCTGGAGTTCAGAGCTGGAATTTGCAGTGCATATTATTGTAGAGTCATCAGCATACTGGATTACTGAGCATTGTGGGAGAGTGGTGTGAAAGTTGTTAATAAAGATGCTAAATAAGACAGGACCAAGTATGGAGCCTTGGGGTACCCCTGTGGAAGTATTGAGGAAGGGAGAGTAAGACTGTTGCCTATTGGAGAGATAGCTGTTGAACCACTGTAGGGCAGGGGGAGAAATGTGGAGGGTGGATAGTTTAGAGAGGAGAATAGTGTGGGAAATGGTATCAAAAGCTTTGGAGAGGTCAAGGAAAAGTGAAGCAATTATTTTACCAGAATCCCGTACCTGGTTAACTGTATCAAGGAAGGATAGGAGGGTGGTAGTGGTGCTGTGTCCTGGTCTGAAACCATGCTGAGTGGGTGATAAAATTTGATTTTCATGCAGGTGGTTTAGGAGTTGGGCATCGATGCATTTTTCCAGAATTTTAGAGAGGGGGTGAGAGAATTGTTATGGGTCGAAAGTTTGTGGTGTCTGTGTTGGTGCCACCTTTATGTAAGGGGAGAATGAATGTTTTTTTCCAGATGTCTGGGACAAGGGATTCTTTAATCGATCTGTTAATGAGTATGCTGATGGGATAAGCTTAAGAGTTTGCTGCTAGCTGCAGGAAGTGAGGGGGTAGAGTGTCAGGGGCCAGAGTACAGGGTTTTAGCTTAAGTAAAAGTTTTTTATTGTGCTGGTGGGTATGGGAGAGAATTTTAGGTTAGGGTTAAGGGTAGACTTGTTTTCTGTGATGATTTGGTCATCAGCTGTCTTGGTGGTGGTGCTGTTAACTGTAGGAAAGGTGGTGGTTAGGTTAGCTATGGTGTCAATGAAGTAGGAATTGAAGAGGGTAGCAAGTTCAATGGGGGGGGTTTGTGGGTCAGGGGATGGATTGCTTTGAGAGCCTGGGTGTAATAGTTGGCTGATGGAGGACCAGAATTTTTGGGGATTATTTTTGTGTTGGCTTTGTAGGTGGAAGTAGTGGTCTTTTTTATCAGTGGTTATTAGACATTTTGCCTGGTTACGGAGTTGCTTGTAATGTAGTAGAGTTGAGGGGTCTTTGTTTTTCTGCCACGATTTCCAGATTTTATCGCTTGTGGACATTATTTCTTTGGTGGATTTTGAGAGCCAGCATGCGTGGTTATGTTTTATTTGTTTTTGGCGGGTGGATGCTTGCCTATTTAGGATATCTAGAAATGTTGAGTTAAAGAATTCAACAGCCTCATTAAGTGATAGGGATTTGAGGGGTTTCCAGTTTAGTTTAGCTAAGGTTTCATTAAATATGGATGATTGGAACTTAGTAAAATTTCTGGTAGGTTTGTATTGGTGTTGGCCTGTGGTTGGAGTAGTTTTTCGTATGATATATGCTGGGTGGTGGTCACTAATGGTATTAGGTAGTATGCCTGCACTGATGACATTGAAAGGGTGGAACACTAATATCCAGTCTATTGTGGAGCCCCAGTTAGTAATTTTTGTGAGGTCTGGTGATGTCTTCAATTAGTTGGGAAAAGTTGTAAAGATTTATGTTTTTTGAGGGGTTGCTGTAGCCTATATCTAGCCAATCGATATTTACATCACCTAGAATGATGGTTTCATTATCTGTATTTTGGAAAGTCCAGGCAAGTATGTTTTCTAATATTGGTTATGTTTGCATTTGCTCTCCGTACTAAGATAGGGTTGCTACCCCTCCATTTTTTTTCTGGACTATCCGGAAATCAAATTGATTCTCTAGTATTCTGGAAAACACTGAACAAACTCCAGTATTCTGTTTCAAAAAAGGAAACAGACTATCGGAGTTTGTAAATCGGCTGATTTGCTTTGCTTTTTTGTAAAAAAGCTTAGTAAATCAGCTGAAAACAGGCAGCAGGAATGGAAAAAGAGGTCATTCACCACCAAGTGGTGTCACCGTAATGTCACAGAATGGACAGAATATGGGTGGGAGAGGGGTGGGGTGGGCGTGGTTACTGGTGATGCGAGGGGTGTGGCTTTACTCCGGTTTTAGCTACAACGAAAGGTGGCAACCCTATACTAAGATGATTTTTTACTTGTTTTAAAGCTTCTATGATTGGAAACTTTTAAGGCACATATATACGAGGCAACTGACAAACACGTCTTCTTCAAATGAATATTCACGCGGCATCAACCTGTTGCTGGGTGTTGGGCGGTGCTTGCTACCGTGCATCCAGTAAGCCAGTACAGTACAACACTGCCAAAATATGTTCAAAACTACAAATTTAAAATGCACTGTAACACATGGCACAGCATTAAACAAAGAATATAATGTTATACAATCAGGAAGGTAAGTCAAAGAACACATGCATTTATGCTTGATTCTAAAAATGTGTGCAAGGTTCCTCTAGTCTGAAAACAGCCCAAAGGCCACTGGCCAGATGCATTTTCTGTGAATGAATGTTTCAGTGCATTTTCAATGAATGTGAGTTTCAAGGGCAGAAAAGTTTACTGCTGCTCATGCTAAGTCTGTTTTTCATTATGAGACTCTTTTGTTTCATTTAGCAATATCAATGACATTTATTTAAAAATGAAAATAAAAGTTTTAAATTAAATCCAAATATCTGTAATCACTGTAGAAGTAAAGAAGAAAATATTATGCACACAGACGGGTCTGAACAGTGTTTTGTGATAACTGTCGAGAGACAGGAGACTAATGAGACACTGGCAGCTGGGCGAGGATGCTGGGGGGTGGGGATACTGGAAGATGAGGATGCTCGGGGGTTGGGACATGGGGAGGAGCACTGATCCATTATCCTGTTTAGGGCCCCATTTGACCATGATCCTGCTCTGCCTGCTGCTCTATGCATGACATTTATTTATGTTTGTAAATTAATACTGTAAAAATAATACACAGAAGAGGTTCACAATCAAGCAAACATTTTTATAATTTAACATGAAATAAATAAACTCATCTCTGACCTTAAAATGTTTCTGGCCAGACAGCTACAAACAAAGTAAAACTGTTTTTCTTTACCTCTTTGAGTTTTAGAACCTTATTTTCTATGGCATGTTCTTATTAGTAAGATGAAAAAAATCTGCATTTCTAATATTGCAGCCATATTGTTTAGTACTTGAACAAATATAGAATAGTCTGCATATTATATAAGGAATGTAAAAACTGCTCAATATAAAGTAATTTAAGAGAGGGATCAACTCTTGGCTGGGCTTGTAAGGGCCCAGGGCCATTAGCCTAGTAAACTCCTATGATCCTATAAAGGAAAAAAACTTTGCTTGGCAAATCATGCATATTATGCACATTAAGTTACACTGCAATTATACAGTTAGACAGTGCTCCACGGGGAAATATAAAAAGACCAAGAGACACACCTCTGCTTGTCAGATGGGGCCTTACATCACAGTAGAACAAATCAATGGTACTGGCAATGATTTTCATCTTATAAAATAATAAGGTCTCTCCTTTTCAGGGGGTTGTGGTATTTCACATAAAATTAAAGACACCCTGGTACAGCAGTTTAGTTTTCAGTATTATTTAGAAGAAAGCCAGCACATATTTCCACTACTAAACAAGACAGAAGCCTTTTTTTTACATTTGGTGTACAAGTATCTAGATTAGAACTGCACACCTCTCAAAAGGCACATACTTTGCTTATGTTACCACTTGAAAACAATGTCATAGAACAGGGAAGAAGCAACAGTCTACACTGCCAAAGGGGAGAACACTGTTAGAATCTTACAGTGATGGTGAGAAGTGTAGTTAGCACAACTGGCATCCAGTTCCCAGACTGGCACCCTTCTCAACACAAACCCGAGTACCAAACAAAGGTCCTTGCAAGTTGCGGACCAAAGAAGAATCCTGGAAACAGCATAACTGCAACAAGGGGCTTTATATGAGTCCACTTGGCAGGCCTTCTGAGGTGCAGATCAAGCCCAGTAACAGCATGTGCCCAGACCATCTGTCCCCTTTACACCCCCCCCCAACTATGCTACTGACAGCAGCTGTCCCCGCTGCACCCCTTTAGGTATGCTACTGACAGCAGCTGTCCAGCTGTTCTACTGTTATGACATTCTGGTAGCTACTCAAAAACACTGGTGAGGTCTACAGTTCTTCACTGTCACCAAAATCTGTACACACAAGTCTGGCCTCAATGCTGATTGAACCAATTAAGCTCAATGGGCCTTGCACCAAAGGGGGGCCCTACACTTTCCGGAACAATTGCTAAAAAGGATATTACTTTAAAGACGAAACAAAATCACCTGAAGAGCTAGTAGCAGTCTTGTCATCATTTTTTTGAAATTATATTAGTTCATTAGCTCATTTTTTAGAAAAGCAAAGTAGTTACACGGTAAATGATCCTGTAGAGGTAGCTATATGTATGTGTATATCAGTGTGTGTGTGTATGTGTGTGAGATCAGAAAACATTTCCTCATAATATAAGCCCATTCATTAGAGTTTTATAAACCTTATGTTCAGAAATTGTACAAGCATATCTTTTTTTTTTTAATCTGTTAGCTATTTAAACATCTAGAGAGGACTGTCTGGTAAAGTAACTTGCTGTCTAAATAAGTAACAGTAGGCAAATGGAGATGGAATAAAACCCTGCACCCTTGTCTATAGGAAACAGCTCATTAAGAGCTTAGAACCTTAATCCTCTGCACTGATTGTCAGACCTTTTTTAACCTTTTCATTTTCGGATGAACCAATGAGATTTACAGTCAGTAATGCCACTCACTATGGTTTCATATAGCTGTTCAGCAAATTACAGGTTGATGAAAACCTGATTTTTGTTTTGCTTGTTAACCTTTTAAATGAATTATAGTTGTCTGGCACTTTCTGAACTGTTAACAAACCACTTCCTGTTGTCAAAAGTATAGGGTTTGAATCATTTCACCTCTGTTTGCCCTCTGTGTGACTTTGAGCAAGTCACTTAACCAGTGCTCCCGAGTCACTCCTGAAAAGGGACAATTTGTCCTTTGGGTTTACCTGGTTAATAAATAATGTTAAAAAGGTCCACTTCACAATTTTTGGCTTTGTCCAGAATTCTTGAGAAAGAAGTTGATGGGTATTTTAGTCTGGTCCTTGTAAAATATATGGCTCTGGCAAGTTGTTGTTGATTGTTGTCACTAAATAATAACAAGTTTGTAAGCTTCAGGGAATGTTTCCTTCATAAAATGCTTGCCAATACAAAACTTGTTGTTCTAGGAATTTTTGAAGTATATAAGAGAAATATTTAAAATCTGTTTGTGATTTTTTTGGATTTTTTTTTTACTTTGATTCTTCAGCTAAGAATTTGAGATAGCAGAGGAGAATTAAAATGGATTTTTATCTCATAGTTTTAGTCTGTTCCTCAAAAAATGTTACCCTCTCATAGAGTATTGAGGACTGCAGTCACTAAATATGTCAAATGTTTCCTAATGCAAAGCCTGCTGTGCTAGCAACTTTCTAAGTATAGAAGAACCAATATTTAAGATTTGTTCCTGATTTTGGGTGTCTGTCTCTAAGACGTTGGGAGAGCATAGGTGGATACAGTAGGTTGTACTGCATGGATCTCAAAGCAGTGAGCTTAAATACATTTCTAGGTCATTATGTATTTGTAAATTCATGCAAGGGACTGTAATTGATGGTCACATCTTTGTGTTTCTGTGTGTGTGTGTGTGTGTGTGTGTGTGTGTGTGTGTGTGTGTGTCTGCATGCATGCATGTGCATGTGTGCATGCATTTGTGTGTGTTTCTATGTGTGTGTGTGTGTGTATGTGTGTGTGTACGCGCACGCGAGCGTGTGCATGCATTTGTGTGCATGTGCACAGGAGGATCATTATATGAGCCTTGTTCTTTGGGAATGATCTTTGGTTTCCTTGTTTTTTAACTGTTGACAATGTGTTTATCTGGCTGTGAATAAACTGGACAGCATGAAGCCTACAAGTTTAAAGTTAAAAGTTTAACTATAAAACATTTTAATATAGTGTGTTTTTTGCAGGCATGCAGGCATGAAGTGCATTGTATTTGAGCTACAACAGCTTGTCTGGCACTTAGTGTAGATGCATAAGACAATAAGCTGTTAATGAGCTGCCTCCTGTAGTGCAGGGTTTGATTCTCTCAGACTTCATTGTCATCTGTGTGACTTTAAGTCATTTCACCAGACAATACTCCTGGACTGCTTCTGAAAAGGGACACTTGTGTCTGATGGGTTGCCCTAGCCTGGTAACAAATGCATAACACATTTTTCTTTTGAATTCCTGCACCTTTCACATAGCTACAACTTTATTTCACTATATGCTATTTGACTGTTGTCTCCTGTAGTTCAATGGATTGCTGGATGCATTTTCAATAAGTGTGAGTTTCAAGGGAAGGGACGTTTACTGTTGCTCATGCTAAGTCTGTTTTCAATTGGAGAGTGTTTTGTTTTATTTCATTTAGCAAACGTCTGTCAGTGTTTTTTTCTGCAACATTTGAAATAAAGGTTTTAAATTAAATTGAAACGCCTGTGATCATTGTAAAAGTAAAGAAGAAAATAATAAGTACTTTGACAGGTTTGAACATTGTTTATGGTAACTGGGGAAAGGCAGCCAAATGATGGGATTTTGCTATGGCTGGGGCCCCAGTCCTTCTCTCTGCCTATGGCTCTATATGACAATGAGCCAGCTCTGGCCATACCTCTCAAATGTCCAGAATCTTGCAGACTGTTCCCAATTTTGCCTCAGTGCAATAATGCCAGACTTTAGAGTTTCGTACTTTTTATTCTCTCAAAAATGCATGTTAATGCAAGATATGTTATTCAATTAAAGTTTTATGTGACTTAAGAGTAATATATAAAAACTGCCCCTGATTTTTTTTAGCTTTGCTCCCCATTATCTTTGGGGTTTGTCCTGAATTCTTGAGCAGAAAAGTTGAGTAATATGGCTGTGGCTTGGAGGACTCCCAAACATTCCACAGATTGGGTCCTGCTTTTGCTATGTCTGGCCCTGTGTACACAGTACATAACGTGACAGCTGCTCAAACACAGATGAGTGTGAACATTATGGCTTAACGTATGGAGCCTACCCACCTTGGGAACCTCCCAGTATACTGTATGCTGCAGTCACTCCTCTGAAAAGCAGTTTTGCAGGAGCAAGCCTCCTGCAAGAACAGCACCACCCTCACTCCCACTATTCATATATTACAAATCCAATATCACTGTATCTTGGGGAAAAGAGAAATCTCAGGGATACCATAGACTCAGAAATATGCCTTCACATTTTGCAAGAGTGCATACTAGCATTTAAGTATTCAACAGGATGACACTTCAGATTTATCCAGTGTGTCCCCAGCTTGTCTTTAAATGGCCTCTACAGCTAGTAGGGTAAGATCAACACATAGCTTGGTATCCACAGATGTAGTAAGCCCATTCATTGTTCCAGTTCCAGTCTGTGGGCCAAACATGTCATCCAACCCCTGTATGAGGCCTGTATGCACACAAAGTCAGTCTCTTAGTTGTTGGCCTGTGGGCTTGTAGTGGTTATAGGGTTATCATCCTGAGATAAAAATGTAAACATTTCACCAAAATGGCCAACAAGAGTGTAAACTATGAAATCAAGAGTTTTGTATGTATGTAAGAAATAGTGTTAACTGTGTAGTTAAACAAACTTTCAGTTATTCAGTTGAAATAAAAAAATGTCATTCAGGAAAACAAGTTTACCTATCCACATGTTGATCTGGCTTTCTATAATAGGACAAATTCTGAAAACCATCAGATAACAGATGCAGTGTCCCAACTGGTAGCACACGTGCCTTTGGTGCAAAAGGCTGTATGTTCTGTTCCCACATGAGGTAGATGGATTGTTGACACTACAGTGCAGCAGCACCTATCTAAAAGAATAAGGGAAGTTCTCCAATGCCCTGGCAAAATTTCTGATAGTAGTATAAATACCACCGTGGGTCTCCTCTGAAAAGAAGCCCCTAGCCTAGTAGTACTAACCCAGTCAAGAATGTATGAATAAATAAATACATTACAGCACCTCAGGAACAGGTTAAAAACTGTTGTTTATCATTCTTGACAAGAAAATATTTTTTATCACCATGTTAGATATGTAATAGAGTAAGCTTGTTAGAAACTAATGATGATACAGAGAAGCAATGAATATGACTGTACACTTACAGACACCTCCAGCTCCAGCTTTTACTCTAACTTGAAGTTCTAACACAGTTTCATTACCCACACTCAGACTAATTGTGCTTTTAAAGATGCATCCCATAACTAATATATGGCATCCACTGTCTGTGACAGATAAAAATGCATCTAAGAGAGATGAAACAGCCATAGTGCTCCTACCAGAGATACAAGCATGATTATTCACTAGAAATCAGCAGCCCATCCTTTATCTTTTATCTTGTGTTTTGTTTTATGTTTCTTGTTCTTTTAGATTTTTTAAGAGGTCTTGGCTAGAGTCACTTAGAAAAAGTTAGAAAATAATTATTTTGCAGACAGTGAATAATATCCAGCTAATTAGTGGGAGGAGCTCAGAAATATCATTCCTCGTTTAACTAGAAATACTTGGAAGCATCTTTAGCTTGCAGTGCTTGTTTGACTTGCTGTTCTTTGCCTATTGCTGATCCCTGTCTGCATTTGATTTTTCCCATCCATTTGCCCTACTGCTGTTGTACTCTTAAACTTGGTAGCCTCTGAGTTATCCACCCCTACTTTAATCTGATTTTGGACACTCCTCCCAATCCCATCTAATCAGCTCATTCTACTGAGTACTGAGAGATCAGCTGGGAAGGCCCACCCCGTAGTCTCTTAAACTTGAATTGTCTACTGTTTCCTCCCTTCCCACTTACTAAAATTAACTTTATTCAGCTGCTTTTGCTATATCTGTGCTTCTTCCTACTTTTGCTTTTTGTTGCATGTTCTTAAAGTATGCAGTTGTATTTAATCTTCTGCATTTATTACTGCTTCTTAGTAGCCTGAATAAATTGTAACTGTTATTCTAAGCCTCTTACATTGATGTAAACACTTGGGCTTCAAACTATTTATCTTACATAAGGAAGGTTTGTGGTCTACACTCTTGTGACAGGGGAGGTAGCTTATACCCTTATGAGTTGGGAATTGCTGGCTGAAGCCTTATTGTGTCTGTTGTTCTAAAATTCTGTTAGTTCTGGTTTAAGTACCAGGGCTTCAGGCCAGTTATGTTATATTAACAAGGTTTGTGGTCTAGATCCTTGTGGCAGGAGAGTATAGCCTACACCCCTCTAAGCTGGGAATTGCTGGTTGAAGGCTTATTGTGACTGTTATTCTAAAAGTGTCTTAGTTCTGGTTTAAGCACTTAGACTCCAAACCAGTTATTTTACATTAAGAATGTTAGTGGTCTGCACTCTTGTGGCAGAGAGGGCAGCCTCCACCCTTCTGAGGTGAGAATTGCTGGTTATTCTCAGTGTCTTTGTTCTGGTCTGTTGTCTGAAGTCTTATGGCATTACTGTCTAAATAGATTTTTTAACTACCAGAGCATCTAGTTTGCTAATACCTGTGCATTGCTCATCAAGTTGCTTCTCTTATTGACTTGTTCAATATTTAAGTCTTCCTCACTCCTCCCTAGTAGATCAGTGACATATCCTGACTCCCTCTGTGGCCAGTCTGGTTTAGATGGGTATTCTGAGGCATTGTAGCAATTGCCTCATGTACACTGACAACCCACTTATTCTTAATAAAACAGATACTGCATGCAAGAGGTGTAAATACACTTTAACACTGGAGGCAAAAGTCTCTCATACAACCAAAACTAATCATACAGAGGTTGTCAGTGACACTTGCACCATGCCTACTGCACAGGCTAAAAAGACCCTACACAAAAAACTACTTATGCTGAGGCACTTACAGGTAGCCTTCCTAAAACACTAAGACCTCCTGCACAGCACAGTCAAAGAAAGGGATCTCAGCCATCACATAAACACTCTGTTAAAACGTTAAAACATCACCCTCACCTACACATAGTGACACTGTATCCAGTGCCCCCACTGCTGAGGTCTTAAGGCAAACCAGCAGACAGCCAACGTTTCTGTTCATTGGTGATTGTATAGTAAGACACACCGTTTTCTCCCTTACCGGACTGACTAAGGAGAGAGTCATGGTTAGCTGCCTTTCTGGAGCTAGTAGCCATTAAGTCACACAGGCAGTCATGTCACTGAACCATAGATATCCGTATGGCTCTGTCATAGTCCATGTGGGTGTTAATGACCTGAGACATACCTGCCTTGACTATATGAAGTGAGATGTGATTAAGCTCACTGATTATGTGTCTAAGGCAGGTATGAGCCTAGCACTGAGCAGCATACTAACTTCTCCAAGGATGACCCCACATTATCAACAGAAAATGATTGATTTTAACAACTGGTTTAGCTTCTGGTGTCAATCCAGTGTGGGTACAATATTTCATGGCCTGGGAGGGCATTGCTGACAGACCATGCTGCTTTGCCAGGGATGGTATGCATTTATACCCTCTAGACTTCTGGATACTGGCAAACACCTTTTCTAGCCCCATAGTGTCTTTTTAGGCAATGCCAAGCTGATAAACCTACCATCCTAACTGAACCTAGGAAGGAATATCTGAATGTGGTACCGCTCAGTGCTAGATGTCTTAAGAAACTCCACTCCATGTAAGCCTTCATTTCCTTATAGAGTGTAGAAATATGTGTAGTAATAGAGACATGGTTTAAAGTTGCTGACAGTACCCCATCAATGCAAGGTTATAATGCTTATCATGCCTTTAGACCAGCTACTACATAGGAGGGAACTAAAGGTGGAGACGTGTCAGTCTATAGTAAGACTAATCTCACATCCAGACAAGTTAAAATGTATGACACAGTGGGTATCATGCATGTGCAACTCACCATAAACAGGGTATTGTCCCATATCCTTGCAACATATAGGTCTCCCTCCATGCCACAGGAAATCTATACTACCTATCTGAATGTACTAGAGTCCCTCACAGTTCAACCCAGTACAATATTCATGAGGGATCTCAACTACCCCTCTATAGATTGGGAATCCCACACCACTTCTAATGCACAAGCACTGTGATTCCTAAATGTTGTTAATATCAGCACCCTGGAACAGTTGGCCCATTCTCCTACCAGGGGTGCAAACATCCTTGACTTTGTACTCATGAACATGTTGGGGGGGGGGGGCAATGTTCCTCCCCAATGTAATATCTTCACTTGTAAGATCTGACCATAAGGCAGTATTACTTGAAATAAAAATTAAATTTGGGGATCCAGTGAAACCAAAAACCTTTTTGGAACTATTCCAAGGCTAACCTCTATCTACTAAGCAACACCTTGGCTAAATTCCAAGAACCCCCAAACCCAGTAAATACCATAGCATACACTTCGCTATTTACAAAATCTCTTTAAAACCATATTGATAGCTGTATAGAACAAGCTGTGTCCACTCGTATCAATAATAAGACAAACTCAAAACACAAGCCACCCTGGTGGAATCACAATATCAATCAGTTATATAACAAAAGAAAAAAATTGGCCAAGTGTAGGAAGAACAAATACTAAAAGCCCCCTGACCAATCTACACAGGCACCTAACAGGGTTAATTAATACTTCAAAGGCTAAATTTGAAGGAAAAATAGCTTCCAAGGCAAAGGACAACCACAAAGTTTTCTACAGCTATGTCCATAAGCTCAGAGGAAATATACAACAATGCACAGAACTTACTGTAAATGGCATCACCCACACTGAGCTGGAGGCCGTTGCCAACCTGTTGGCTGATGGGTTCAGCTCAAATTTCTCCCCTCACCCTCCCCCCAATAGTCCAAAGGAAATACCACATAATGCAATCCCTCCAACCATTCCCAATGGCAGAAACACTGCGTCAATGGGCCCCGACAACATCTTGGGATGTTTAATAAATAGCATGAAACATGATCTCTCTGGTCTACTTAAATCATTTTTTTAACTGAAGCCTTCTGTCGGGTTTTGTGCCCAAGGAATGGAAGATGGCTACAATCATTCCCCTACACAAAGGAAGTCCAACCATTGATCCAGGTAACTACAGGCCCATAAGTCTTATCAGCCTCATATGTAAGGCCATGGAAAGAATCATTGTGGACATGATAAATGAGGATATAGGTAACCTGCAAATGCTAGACGATCACAGTTTGGCTTTGTTAATGGAAGGTCATGGCTATTAAATCTGGTGGATTTTTTTGAGAGGCTTACCAAAGCATTGGATGAAGATAAGACTGTGCATACAACTTACCTCGACCTGGCCAAGGCTTCTGATACAATACATCACTCAGGCATTATAGAAAAGCTCACTAATTTAGTACAAACCCTTTTATCACCTACTGGATAGCCAGCTGGCTCACTGATAGGACCCAGGAGGTCAAGATAGGTGAGGCCACCTCCTCCAAAAGACCAATCACTAGTGGAGTCCCCGAGTGCTCGATACTGGGTCCATTCCTTTTTGGCATCTATTTCTCTGAAATGGAAGCAAATGCTGAAGGTTTATGGCTGAGTATTTTTGCAGATAATTGCAAGCTGGGTGTTGTCCTCAACTCCCCTGCAGACACTAGCATTCTTCAAGAAGGTCTATCTCTGACTAACAAATTATGTCAAAGCCATGGTCTTAAACTCAGTGCTAAGAAATGCATAGTTGTACCCTTTAGGAAACCAACCATCCTAGCTAATTACCATGATGGTAATATACCCCTATGAGTCTACCTAATGGACAGGAATCTGGGTACACATGTAAACAGTAGTCTTACCTTTGACCAACATGTAGCCACAGTGGTGAGAAAATCCTTTATGTTGCACAACTTATAAGTAAGGACATGGCATCGAGGTCATCATCCCACTGTACTCCGCCCTTATCAGACCAATCAAAGAGTACAATGCTCCCTTTGGTATGTACCTGATCATGCATATGCAGCAACCAGGGTGATGTCAAATGGTTCCTTACAAAAGAATACAAGGTGTAACAAACCTGCCTTATGCAGAGCAGCTTAAAGCCCTTTCCCTCTACCATTCTCCTATAGTGTGCTGAGTGGCAATCTATGCCTGGCTTACAAGGCAACTGAAAACCTCACACTTATGAATCTCCTACATATTCGTAAGTCAAAAAGTACCAGAAATACAAGGTCCAGGGACCTGAAATATGTCTGTGACTTCAAAACGTGCTGGAGAGACAGATATATGTCCCGGAGACTGTTCCTCCTATGGAACAGACTTCCCCTATCTATGTGAAGCTGAGTTCATCTGTTACCCAGTTTAAGCACAACCTAGAAAAATGGATGGGGAATAAGAAATTTATACTGGGCCTGGCACCCATGCCCATTATGGACAGAGGTAGCATATAAATGCTAGCGCTCAATGTCCTATTTGGATGCAGGACATCATTATTCTTTCGGAAAAAACTTGATTAGTCTTAGAAAGGCCCCAGGTCATTAGCCTAGTAATGAGTCTATAAATCCCATAACTAATATATGGCACCACTGTCTGTGACAGAACAAAATGCATTTGAGAGAGAGATGAGACAGCCACAGTACTATCAGAGACACAGCCATGACCATTAATTAGAAATCAGCAGCCCATTAAAGTAGAACTCATTTGTTGGGAAGCAATTTTCTCTAACAGTTTTACAAAAAAAATGTAAAAGAGTGACTGGTCTATCTTCAACAAAGGAATTTGGGAGGTGACTTTCAGCAGAGGAAAGAAAAATAAAAACAAATGGAAGCCGACCAAGTACACAAAAAGCACCTCTTGTTTATTGAAACTAAATTAAAAACTTAAATTCGATCTGACTGAGCACTTTCATCTTTGCTATTTAAAAGACTTCATCAGAGTAAGGAGCTACCATAATAAATGAACTTAAATACAAGTCAACCAACCAATCAGAGTGCAGGAATAGGCATAAATTAATGATATCATTGCATCAGCTTAAACTTAACGTGCCATGGTAATCAATGGTAAAACTAAAAACACATTCATATAAATGATGTATAAAAAATACATATCCTTAATTTATGCCTATTCCTGCCCTCTGATTGGTTGGTTGACTTGTATTTAAGTTTATTTACTATGGTAGCTCCTTACTCTGATGAAATTTTTTGATTAACTAAGACAAAAGTTCTAAGTCAGTTTGAATTTAAGTTTTTAACTTAGTTTCAATAAATGTGTGGCTTTTTTGTGTAGCAGTGCAGCTGGTCAGATTCCATTTGTTTTTATTTTTCACTTGTGTGTGGTGTTTTTTTAGTAAGAGGAAAGGAAAATGTTTAGAAAGTAAAAGATTGAACATATGAGTTAAGGGACTCCTGATAGAGTCATTGCCTACTTTCAGGAACCTGGGGCAGATGCCATCAACTCTTAAACTGACACTAGTAAGTAATTTATCTAAAATATGAATAAATTATTTAACAAATACTTTCTGAAAGGAGAAAGAAGAAGAAACAAGCCACCATCATCATCAGAATATGGGACTATAAAAGATGAGTATCATAAGGGATAGTGTTAAACTCCATTTTACCATCTTCAAAAAGTAGTGCGCCAGACCCTGAGATAAGTAAGGAATGAGGAGGAGATGCCCTACCACTTATGATGTAAGCAGTCATACATTTATATGAATGACAACAATGACATAGGCAATCATACATTTATATAAATGACAACAAACCATACTGACATAATTTTAGGTGCAAATATTATACATCACTTATAATCTATCCAGTTATTGTTAGTTAAACATTATGTACCTCATTCAAATCCTACCTTCTTTTAAACCTCTTTCCTCCTCTGCACATATTGTTCCCACAATTCCCATTTTTTCTATGCAATTTGCCCCTACCCTTATTTAAAGCTCCAATTTCCAGTTGTTTTATCTTTGTTACAATATTGACTACTTCTAGTGTAGTTGCTTTAGACTTTGATTTCCATTTTCTAATAATTGCTTTTTGGCAGCCATAATCGTTTGATTCAGGAAGACCTTACCATGTCTACACTATTCCAATTCTGTATCATAGCTCTTAAAATCATTTCCTTATTTATACCAGTTTGCTCACCCACTATTTCTGACAGAGTATTCTGCAGGGAGTTTTTAAAGTCTGTCGCATATCATCTACTCAGAGGCGATCTTTGCTTAACATACAAGGCCATGTCAAACCCAGAGCTGTTGGACATGCCACACTTAAAGAAATCCCAATCCCTTAGAGCCACATGCTCCAGGGATCTAAACCTTGTCATCACAATAAACAAAACATGCTGAAGGGATAGGTTCCTGACCCAGAGACTCCCCAGACTCTGGAATAGATTGCCCATACATGTCAAGCAAAGTGCCTCTTTGGCCATCTTCAAAAGGAACCTTGACGATTGGATGGGAGAAAGGAAATTCACCCCGGGGATCACGTCAGTCATCCTGCTAGACAGGGGTCCAGGGAAGTAAATAGTGTGGGAAGAAATAGCCAGGAAATTGTTATGGCTAGGCTTGTATAGGCCCTAGGGCTGATAGCCTAGTACCAACCTATGAACCTATGAACCCATTACATCCCAGAAAATATGTTCCCAATTATGTCTTTCTTCTCCATCACACCACCAACATTTGCTAGCTACCTTAGGAAAAATTCTTTGGAATCTACTTGGGGTATAAAATACCTGTGTAAACATTTCCAAGCAAAGATCCTAAATCTTCTAGACTTAGTTGCATATTTGGGATGCATACATATATGTCCTCACATTGTTTCTTTGTGAATTGCTTGTCCAGTATCTCTTCCCAATCCTTTCTAATCTCCTCTGATTAATTCTTGTAGTTATCATGCCAATATTTAATATCTTCTACTAATTATTCTTTTTTTACAGCAATATCTGTTCTAGATTCTACTAAAAGTCTACCAGTGCTGGTCTTTCACTTAGGATCCCCCTATTTCTTTTTCTTTGCCTATACTCTGATATAAATCCTCAATAGGGAAGACAGCGTCTAGCCTGCCGTCCAAACAAATTATTGGCATCTTCGCATTCTATTACCTTTTCTTCTCTAATTATTTGCTCTCAATTCCTTGGTTCTTTCACCAGTTTTCTCCAATAAATTCCAGCCCCCTTTTGCCTATTGTCTGAATCCCTATTGCAGACATCCCTATCTGCAGAATCTCCTTTCTCCATTCCCATGTTGGCTTAGTTCTTAGAATACTTTCTGTTACTTTTTGAATATAATATTCTGTATGGTTATTGTTGTTCTAATTAAGGATCTGCATTCAAAATCCCAGTCTCTCCTTGTTTTTTTTTTTTTTTTTTGAGATTCCACCGTTTCATCATCACCCCTTTCCAGTTTGAATTATAACTTTTTGCTTAGGCTATGTATAGGAGCCTTAACTGTATAGCTCTGAAATACCCCTTCAAATTGGGTAGTCCCAAACCACCTTGTTCTGTTCGATAATCAGCTTATCCCACTTGACTCTTACTGTCTTCTCCTCCCAGATAAAATCCTTCAGCTCTTTATTAATTGCTATCCACAATTTCTCTTCAGGTTGATAAAAATATGCCTGACATTTTTTGTTAAGTGTCTAGTTCCAGCTTTTGTGTTACATGCATGCACTAATGTTTTGGGGGGTTGAACTTTTATACAGTTGTTTCTTGTCATATTCATTAGAGCCTATATCACATGTTACAAAACTTTTTGTTTTATTGAAAGCCTTCAGAAAAAAACACCCAATATACCCCTAAAACCTATTAACTTTTATTTTTTATTTATTTTATATTTGTTGACCAGTTTAGTCCATCTGAGCTGATAGCCCTTTTCAGCAGAGGCCCAGGGAGAAAAGCTCTACATGATAATAATATAGGTATAGACAGTGATAAAAGTACAAAACATTAAAAACTTAATTCTAACACATAAAACTATGTACATCTTCACATATTGAAGTTTTACCCTCCTGATAAGAACAATTGTCTAAGACTGGCAGCCATACTCAGAGACTAGGATTAACTTAAAAGGAAGGTTATTCATGCTATGATGCATGGTAGAGCCTGTGCTTCTACTAAATGGTGTCTGGTTTTATATTATCTTTATTACTCTCCCAGATTGGTGTCTGGTTTTGTATTATCTGTATTACTCTTCCATATTGAATTTGGAAAAGACAATCTCCTAGCCATTTAAGGTAAGCCATTCAAAGAATAAAGCATTCAGTTTTTATTGTTAAAGGGACTAAAAACATTTTATCTTGCTATCTATATCCATAAAACAGAGCTTCCAATGTCTCAGTTTTTGTATTGTCTTTTATTTAATCTCTTCCCACATATCCTTAGTTGCTACACCAAAATCCTTTTAATCCATACTCTTAAGTACTTAATTTTATCATCTCTCCATAAATATGGATACTGCTAAACTGTGTGTGGGTAGAGTTTACAGCTATTGCCTTTGTTTTACCTTCATTCATTTTATTACATGAAAAGACTTGAAATAGTCTCAGAATATTTCACAGCACTGAAATATCCTTTTCTGGCTTTATCAGGTAAAGAATAATTTCATCTGCAAATAAAGCAAGCTTTTCTAGACTACATACCAATTATATCCTTGAATTTCTGAGTTCCCTCTTTAACATCTGCCTCCAATCCCTCATATATCCTCCTAATCAACCTTATAATTTTATTAGGGGAATGCAAATGCTTCCATTGCCCAGCTCATAAAGTTCCATCTTACTCTGTCAAATGCCTTCTCTGTATCAAGACTCACCAACAACAATGGTATTTTCTTACATTTTGCTTCCCTCTAGATCGTCATTGATCTGTTAATGTTGTCTAATGTTTGCCTCCCCTCCACAAAACCACATTGATATATATCAGTTTTGGCATCACCTTTGCCATTCTTTTAGCCATTATAGATATAAACACTTTATAATCATGGTTTAAAATTGAAATGGGCCTGTAGAAAGCTGGATCTGATGGGTCTTTACCCTCTTTTGGTATTACAGCCATCACCACTTTTTTTCCAAGAAATGCTGTTATACAAAGCCTTCCAGATCTTTATCCTTTTTTCCATCCTAGCTTCTAAACTTCCACAGGAATGCCATCTATTCCTGGGGACTTTCCTGTAACTTGGTTATACATCACCATTTTTATCTCATCTGTTCCTATCCTGTTAGTAATTGAGCCTCATTTACCTCTAATCTTGGCATATTTAATTCTTAAATAAACATTTCCATTTGTACCTTTTCTTGATTTACATATTTCTCTGTGTTATATAGATGTTCATTAAATTTCCAAAATATTTCTATCTGCATACAAGTTCTTATCTTCCTTGTTATAGGCTCCCTAAGCTTGGCAACAATGCTTTCTACTTTCTGTTGCCTGAGTTGTGCTAAAAGTTTGTGTGCTCTGACGCTATCAGAAAACAATTGCTTAACAGCAATCTTTCTAAACTCATGCATATTATCAAGGTAATCCCTTATGTTCTGTTTAGCATTCTGCAATTGCTCCTGTTTTTGTTCTGTAAGCTTCCCCATTTTGCAATGCTTTAACGTTTGTCAACCCCTCTAAATAATTCTTGTTACTTATTAACCATATCTCTCTTTCTTTCTTTTATTTCCAACCTATTTTTAAACTCCACTTTAATTTTATCTCACTTCATAGCTATATTTTCAGAAGAAATTTCTTTCTTCTCTAATAACTCCTGAATAATTTTCAATACCCATTCCTTAAATTCCTCTCTTTACAACAGAAAGGTAGGAAAGCACCAGTGTCTCATTTTTCTTTTATTACCCTGATTTTTTATTTTAATTATTATTATTATTATTGGTGCATGACCTGAAATAGTTATTGGATACATATCAAAACTTTCAATTAAATGCACATGTTCCTGTGAAATATAAGTTCTGTCTTTGGTTCTTGTTTTCCTTTTGGCTTTTCCCGGTTAGGGGCCGCCACAGTGGAACTCCGGTCCGCTAATGATTGGAAGTCGATTTTTATGGTGCCGATGTGCCAGCCAGATGCGCAACCTTCAACGAAGGCATGCCCATTTACACATGTCTTTCAAACGCCACTCGACTGCAGGGAGGACATGCAGACTCCACGCAGAAGGTGCTCCAGCCAAGAATCGAACGGGAGAACTTCTTGCTGTGAGGCGACAATGCTACCGCTGCACCACTGTGGCTTGTATCTTTGGTAATAATATGTAAATTCACTCTGAACTCCTACAACTGAATTCACATCTTCCATGCCAAATATTTTCATAAATTTCTTCAAAAATCTACCCTCCTTTGTAATATTATCACTTCTGTGCCCCCAATGCATCTTCAGTTCTGCAAATCAAATTCCAGTCCCCACCACTAAGTAATATTTCCTGCTGAAAGCTTATTATTTCTCACAGAATTTTCGTAAGCTCCATTACAGCAGTTTTAGGAGGGATATAAATACATGCCAGTGTAATCCTCCTCCCTTGCCAGTAGCTCCTTAGTGTTACAAATATACTATTATTATATTTTTTATCCTCTTCTATCAGTATTGGAGCTCCTCTTGCAATTAAGACAAGTACTACTCTTTTCCTTTGTCCTAGGTATTCTGCTGAATAACCATCCAGAAAACCTTTCTTTATCAAATTATATGCTCATTTCTTTCCAAATATGTGTTCTGTAGCATAACTATTTGCACTCTTCATTTTTTTAAATATAGTTCACTTCTCTTTCTTTTTGTAGATATCTGTGAGACCATTTACATTTAAAGTTAATACAGACAGTGTCATTATGTTAAAGCTATTATTTCCATCTTTTATGTGGAACAGCTTCTTGCTAAATGTCTAGTTCCAGCTTTTGTGTTACATGCATGCACTAATGTTTCGCAGGTTAGTCTTTTATACATTTGCTTCTTATCATATCCATTTGAGTCTATGTCATATCTTACATAGCTGTTTGCTTTATTGAAAGACCCCAGAAAACAGCCCTAGTACACCCCTAAAAGCTATTAACTTAATGCTAACACACAAAACTATGTCAGTCTTCACATATTGAAGTTTTATGCTTCAATAGGAATAATTGTCCCAGACTGACAGCCACATTCACAGGTTTGGATTAACCTAAAATGAAGGTTATCCATGCTAATATGCATGATACAGTCTGTGCTTCCACTAAGTGTTATCTGGTTTTATCTTATTTTTATTACTCTTCCAGACTGGAAAAACACTTGAATGCTTTCAGAAAACATTATCTGATAGCCATTGAAAGAAAGTCATTGAAAGAATGAAGTATTCAGTTTTTATTGCTCTTTATCAGATTGTCTACATGGAGACATGGGAACCATATACTCAACTGTTTTTACAAGCACTCATTCATTTGCTAAGGAAAACTTTTTTATTATATTAAATGTTCTTTTTTTGTTTATTTGCTTTCTCTTTAAATTTGTTACTAGATCTAAGGCCTTAATCCAGTCATTCCCCTATGCAAGAGTGAGAAAAACACATCATATGTTCTTGTATAATGCTCTTTGACCAGACTTTTTTTTCTTTTTCTTACATTGCAGTGCCTAGATTTACTTTATAGCATGCAGATTATATCATTCATTATGAAATACTACTGTTAAGAACAAAATTGTGTTTTACTTACAGTTAATCTCTTTCATCCCTCTTCGCCTCTCCTAAATATTCTTCTAAAGAATCCAAAAAAAGTCCAGTATTTCCAGGTTTTCTTGTTCAGCTATGTTTCACAAATATAATTAATGCTTTGTAATTCCATATGTATTTCTCCATTCTGAGTTTATGCTTTTATTCCTGTTGATTTCTATCTCCCAAATCTAGTCTCTGCTTCATTTCCAACATACTCCCAGTTCTTCTAGTCAATTCTTGTGATTTTTTTCTCTCTCTCTCTCTCTCGAGCATTTTTCATTCAAACATTGGAAAATATTTCAGTGGCACAGTCTGTCTGTGGGCTTTATTACCAGATGAACAAAAAGCAGAATCTCATTTTGTTTCATAGCTCACTTTTTGTTGGGCAAACTTTTGTATTTCTTGCTTAGCATGTTCTGCATTAAACATGATTCTACCCCTCCAGGAAAGAATATTCTAAAAATAGCTGTGTACAGCAGTATGAATCTCACACCTGCGTCTCAACATTCACTGATTAATGGAATAAATATACTCCTCTTCTGCTGGGTGTACAGTGAGTAATCATTGTTCCAAAAATACTCTACCATCTCCCACTTTTAGTACTTTGTCCTTCTGCCACAGTTTTGTCAGAATCAATTCCTTCTGTTAGTAGGATTGCAACTTTACTGTTAGAGGTCTTGGCTGCTTTCTTATGGCCGAGTTTGGAGCATACAGATGATGTGCCCTTTCAATTAACAACTCCTGCTTTGGAATACCAGTCCAGTTGCTTATTTGTGCTTTCATAAAATTAAAGCAGTCTTTTCCTTCCATCTTCTCTGGTACAGAAGAAGATCTCAGGTTTTTCCTACATGCTCTGTCCTCTAATTCTGTTGTTTTTTGAAACATCTCTTCTTGAGAAGTCTCATATTCAGACAGCCTTTTCTCCATTTTCACCTCTGATTTTTTATAGTTTTATCATCTCATCTAAATATCTGTTTAAAGCTTCTTCCATATTTTCCAGCCATTTGCTACTTCAGTTGATATACTCCTTCTTCAGTGTTTCATTTATTTTCATCAGCTCTGAGTACATTTGATTTTTTTTCCTCTAGGTTACTGGAAGTCATGTCTTGCACCAGAGCTAGAGCTTGCACTGCTGTTTGCTGAACTGCTGCAGATTTCTTCCCAGTCAATGTTTTTTCCTCGCCTTTTGTGATTGATTTTCTTTCAGGTTCTCTAAATCTGTGAAAAAAGGAGCTACTGCCAGCACAGCTAGCTGGAATTTTGTAAATAATTATATGTGATTTGTGAATATCAAACTAATCTATACAAGATGCTTGTGTTTCAAATGTATTAGAGCTGTATGTCATGTATATATCAAATTGCTTTGTACAGAAGGTTGTGTTGAAAAGTATCTGTAAAGTGCTGTGTTTAAAATGTATCTACAGTGTGTCCTACTGGAAGTATTGTCTTTAGGGTGAACTGATTGCTACTTTGGAAGCATGATGGAATGTAATTGTTTTATGACTTCAAGCATCTGCCAAAGATCTGAGCAAAAGCCCTTGTATGAGTATTTTACAGGTAGATGCTAAATACTGTCAGCTTCAGCAATGGGGGGTTGCATGACAATTAGCAGTCAGATGACCAGAAATGATGTCATTCTGCAAGCTATCTCAGCAGTAATATTTTAGATATTATTTTGGGAAGTATCTTAGTGAGATAGAACATTCTGTATTCTGTCTTGGACCTGACAAAAACAACAATAAGAACCATTCACCAAATCTGACTTGCTCTATAAGTAAGTTTCTAGAGAATAGTATAATTTTCTTAGATTCAGTCAGGAATATAGTAAAGCTTAGTTTAAATATTTCCTTTATTTTGTGTGAGCCTTTACTGCAATGTTATTTTAAATATTTCCTGTGGGTTTGAAATCTGATGTGACTGTGAACATATATTTAGTATTGTCTTGTTCATTTATTTTTATTAAATAATATTTAAACCTTCCATTGTGACTGATCTGTGTAGACATATTTACGTTATGAGAGCACTTGCATATTTATTTGTTGATACTGTGTGGGCCACTCCTAATAGCCTTGCTCTTGGTCAAACCACCATTTGTATTAATATTAATATTACACAGTAAGATTGAACACCCTTTGTTAAGGACCTTAAGGTAGCTAGCAGGAGTGACTGGTGGTAGTGAAAACTACCTTATAGTCTGGGCTGAAGGGGGCATAGCTAGTAAACCTCTGCCAGCCTTTCCCAGTTGTGTGTGTAAATCAAACTTCAAAGAGTGTGTGTGTCAGCTACTTGAGAAGGGACATGAAGCACTGGTTGGACAGAGAGGGTGCTGGAGGTCTTGGCTTGGTCACTCAGCTGCAATTTCAACTTTATAGTTGTGCCAGTGGGGAGTGTTATTGGGGATCTGGAGGAAGAGGGAGAAACCAGCCCTGGACTGACTGTTGTCTCTGTGTGATCTTAAGGGAAATTGCACTTGATGCAGAGAGCTGCATCTGGAAATACTGTGTGTGTACCTTTTATCCTCTCATTGAACATCCCCCACTGTTTGCCAGTGGTGAGGGTAGGCAGTGGTAGGTCGTCACAATGGCATTCAGGCAATGCACTTACTAACCAATTACTGGAATTTACCAAAAACTATGAGTTTACTGGCTTTCCCTTGTGAGTTTCTGTTTTCACACTGGGAGAGCTGAAATTAAACTATTACTCAATGTACAGCCATCTTGGAAGTGCCATTCCTGCCTGTCTTATCCGGTAGCATCCTTCCTTCAGCCACATTGGCTTATTTCTCAGGCTTTCTCAGGCACATGCACCTTCTTGTCTCCATCATTTTATAATGAATTACTGCATACTATCTGAAATGACTTTGCTAACTCTTCTTGCCAGCTTGCTTGGAAAACATTCAAATTATATAACCTACCCAGTAAACTTTTTACCTGGAAAAATGTATTTATTTGAATGTTTCAATGACAAATTTAATACTGACTTTTATTAACCAGTAATAAAGCCTCATTTCTAAATTACATTTTCAGAAGCACAGCTTGTATAATTGTATATCACTGCTGTAATATGCTTTCAGCTCACTATATTTGTAATACCAATATGTCTACATCCACCTATAACCATAAAAGATACCATATAAGCAAGCCATTCTAGTGGAGCTATTGTGTTAGCTAAATCACTGGTAAAACATTTAAAAGAAGTGTCAAAAAGTGGTTGTCAAAATATCAAAAGGAAGTTATTATCTCTTTTGACACCTCCCTCATCAGGCCCATAATACAGTATAATAGCCACTTTGGTACATACCTGTCTAAACATATGACCTAGTTTGACAGGCCACATTTTCTTACTATGATAACCAAGGGAATAACTTCCTTGAACTACCCAAACCTTCATAAAACACTTTCTCTCTTTTCTTGATTCCTACGGACTCCTGAGAGGTAGCCTCTGTCTAGCATACAAAGCCATGTAGGATCCAGTTCTATGAGACCTCTTGCTCAGCAGCAAAATTAATTGCATAGGTAATTTTAGAGCTCCCCTTAACCCCGAAAATATGAAAGCTTATGCAAAAGTATACACAAATGTACTGTACAACCACTTAAGCAACTGCATAGAAATGTCAGTACCTGACTGAATTAAACCCAGGTCTAGACAGAAAAACAAGTGACCCAGGTGGACCACTGGCAAAAATAGATTATACAGCAGAGAAAAGAATCCCTCACTAGTCTTAGCTGGCAAATCAGGGAACTAGTCAAATCCTCAAAGCTAAATATGAGACTAAAATAGTCTCCTAAGCAAAGGATAACCACAAAGCATTTTTAGTTAAGTTTGAAATCTTAAGGGAAACACTCAACAATGTGCTGTAGATGTTACTACCTACATTCAGCCAAAAGAAATAACAAACCTGTTGGCTGATAAGTTCAGCTCAAATTACACCCACCAACACCCCTTGTCACTCTGCATGAAATACCCCCTACCATTCCCTTGCCTGTTATCACAAAAGAAAAAGTTGTCACTGCATTCTCTAAAGCTAGAAATGCAAAGTTGTCACTGCATTCTCTAAAGCTAGAAATGCGGCATCAATGGGCCCTGACAGAATCTCAAGGTGCCTATTAAATAACTTGAAACATGACCTAGTTTATCCACTAGGATCTCTATTTTAACCACAGTCTCCAAACAGGCTTTGTCCCAGTGCAGGGGGAGAACAATACCAGTAATCTCTCTGCATGGGGGGGGGGCATCAATGGACATAGGAAACTGCCAACCCAGAAGTCTGACTAGCCTCATATGCAAGATTATAGAAAGGATAATTTTGGACCTGATTAACAATGACATAGGAAATCTCCAGACTCTAGACCCAAACCAGTTCAGCTTCATCAAAGTCAAGTCCTGCCTGCTCAATCTGTTGGACTTCATTGGGAAGGCCACCAAGGCCATGGATGATGGTAAGACATGAAATACAGCCTACACTGACCTGGCAAGGCAATTGACACAATATCCCACTTGGATATTATACAGAAACTCACAGATTTGTGACTAAACATCTACCTCACCAGATGGATAACCAAATGGATCACAGATAGGGCACATGCTGCTAGAGTGGGGAAATCCACATCCAGCAAAAGGTCAGTCATGATTTGAGTACCACAGGGCTCAGTGCTGGGCCCCTTCCTGTTTGGGATATAATTATCCGATGCCAAGGCAAATGTAGATGGAATTTGGCCGTCCAAGTTTGCTGATGACAGTAAGTTGGGGGCAATCACTGACACCCCAAGCAGTGTTGATATCCCACAGAAAGGACTGATGCAGACTAATGATTGATGCCACAGCCATGGCCTCAAACTAAATATAAACAAATGCATAATTCCCTTTAGGAAATCAAATACCCCTGCAAATTACAATATTCATAGCTCCCCCTAAGAGTGGACCCAGTTGTGAGACTTCTGAGTACCCAGATAGACAGTAATCTAAAATATGACCACCATGTGTCCACAGTGGTGAGGAAATCATTCTATGTGGTTCAACTTATAAGTAAGGGCATGGCATCTGGATTGTAAGATTATGCTCAACAAGGTTTTAAGGTTGAAAGTAACTTTGCTACAAACATGCAATATAAATAAGGAATAAGATAAAGCTTGCTTAAATGTAGAAACAAAGTTTGGTAATATCTGATTAGCATCCACACTAAATGACTGTGGCTTAAAAAATAAGGAACTTGCTTGTGAGTGTATTACACACACATCAAGAAAGCTGACTTCTTACAGACTTGGCAAGAATGTAAAAAAAAAAAAAACAGGATATATCAGGAAAAAAACTAATCTGCTTTCTTTAAAAGAATGGACAACAGGACATGTGATTATCCACAAGGCATTTCCTTGAAAAATATGCTTTTCTAAAAAAGTTTAAAACTATGCTTTTCTAAGAAAGTTTATCCACAAGGCGTGTCCTTAAAAATATGCTTTTCTGCACTTATCAGCATTTGCACAAGAACAGATGTGTCAGCATTTGCGTCAGCAAGGCAGTATCTTTCCAAAACCAAGAGGGAGTGCTTAACTAAATATATATATATATATATATATATATATATATATATATATATATATATAGTCTGTATTAAATTCAGTTATGTTAGGGGTATTGGTAGGGACACATTTGTCCCGAGGTAAATGTTATATCTCTCACATCATCTGTACTATATGAGAAGTAAAGTGGAACAGTACTTGAAGCTGCAAAGTTAGTCCGTGTGGTTTATTATAAAACGTTATTTGTTACTGCTCTGAGTTGATGCTGCAAAGTATATTCTCTCATCAGTGTATATTCTGCAAGTTTCTGTATGCAACAGACTGTGAATGCAACTATAACCAGACTTTGATTTCAACAGAATCCAGCGAGCAAGACTGAGTGTCTTAAGAAGACTTCAAATCCATCACAGTAAGCAGCACCATAGTAACTACAATAACAAAAATTAATTTTTCATGGATCTAAGGATGTCATAGTACCAAAGTACTCAGCCCTCATCAGACCAATAATCGAGTACAATGTACCCTTTGGCAAGTACCTCACCAGGCACCTTCAACAGTTAGAGCATCCTTAGAGGTTTCTCACCAAAACAATACAGGGTATAACCAACATGCCATATGCAGACTGATTAAAACCCTATCACTGTGTTCAGTTTCCTACCAATTATTGAGGGGTGATTTGTGCCTGACCTACAAGGCAGTCTCTGACACAGCCCTGATGAAGATGTTGCAAATTCAAAAAACTAACTGCACAAGGGTTACCTGCTACAAGGATCTAAAGTGATTTCTGGGAGGAATTGATTATGCTGGCGAGACAGATATGTGTCCCAGAGATTGCCCTTTCTCTGGAATGTGAAGCAGAGGCCTTCCCTGATCATCTTCAAGTGCAATTTGGATCAATGGATGGGAAATCACAAATTCAATCCTGAGGTGGCACCCATCTCCCTTATGGACAGAGGCAGTGTGTAGAAAATGTCAAACCCCTGCTTGCTTACCCTTGTTTTCTTTCCCCCTAGGGTTAGAAAATTGGTTAAAAACTTTGTAAAACTGGCTAGGCTTGTAAGTGCTATTCAGCCATTAGCTTAGCAATGTCCTATGAACCTATAATAACAATCGATAGCTAGATATACAGATAATTAGATATCCCAGAGAACCCCCTCCTTTAAGGAATAGACTTCCTTTGAATGTAAAGCAAAGTAGCCCCCTGACACTATTTAAGCATAACCTGGATGAATGGGTGGGCAGTCATAAATACACTCTAGCCCTCATTGAAAGGGTTGTAACTGGGTATAAATTAGTCATGTCAATGGAAACCTATAGTTCATGGTATTGTGGCTTGACTACTAACGGTCCTCTGGTTTAACTGCCTTGATTAATTGCCTGGTATTGAGCTATGAACCTATGATGTTGTGTCATCTCCCTACATGACTTTTTGCAAGTATATCTACTATTAATGTCTGAAAGTGTACTAATATAATTGAACTAAAGTTAAAGAAAGATGGGCAAAATTTGCTTTGAACCTCAAATCATTTCTTGCATAAAGTTTTAGCGCATGTGTAGTAACCTTTGAGGTTTTTGGTTATGTCTTGAAGAACAGTTGATAATGAATTATAAGTTTAGTTCACCGGCAGCCATTTCTCTTTTTGTCTTCAAATGTATTAAATAGTGCAGAGGATTAAGAGTACAAGCTGTTAATGAGCTGCTTCCTGTAGCTAAGGTTGCAGAGTTTGATTCCTTCCAAGTCTATTTGCCAGCTGTGTGACTCTGAGCATGTCACTTCACCAGAGAGTCCACCAGTTAACACATGTATTAAAACAGTTTATTACTATGAAAATGCTTGATTTTATAACTTTAATAAATATGAGACTATTACTAATTATCACTTCTTGCACATCTACAACTACTTTTTTCAAACTACATTTGTTCAATTAGGTTTTGACAGAACATTTTAGAAGTGAGAAAAATTATAGACAATGATTTGTGAGAGCAGATATCACTTAGGGTTCAAAACAAAATGTGTTCATAATTTCAGAAAATGTATACTATCCCATATTACCAGGCTAGTTCTCTATGCTTCAATGATAACTTCAATGCATTTCCATCATTGTTAGAAGAGTTTCCTCAAATGGGTGAAAACTAGGAGATTCACACATGAGTACTGTGTGTTAAATTGTCAATACCTTTTACATGATGCAGAGCATAGTATTTTTATTGTGACAGTCCAACCTATCAGAACGCAATAGAATTGTGATAAGAATCATTCAAAATATTAAAACAAACAAAACATCTATAAATATACTGAACAGTTTATTAAACTGACTAAAGATTTTACATTACAGCAGATTGCACAGAAATTGTTAATATGTGTTTAAATTTGTTTGCACACTATGTGTTTTCTTATAAATATTTGAAAAATGTCTCTGCAAAGAGAAGTGCTTAGAAACTTGAGGGACAAACTTTTCAGAACTATAGCCATGAACTCAATCATCCTTAAACAAACTGTTTGAGGCAGTAGTTTATAAATGTTCTACTGTTTCCAGTGGCACTAACCACAAACTTTAAGACTGAACTACTTGTCTATAGCCGGAGTACGGTGCCAGTAACAGTTTGCTAAAATAGGAAAGGTTTGCATGTTGAAGTACTTATTTTTATAAACAAAAATGAAGGTGATGTAATCAGTATTTCGATGGCAGACAAACAAATGGCAACATGAAAAAATGCCAGCGCTTTGTTCAGAAATGCAGATACACTTCATTATATGACTATACTGTAAGTAGCTACAGACACCAAGCAGAACTGGACATTTTCCACAGCCACCATGAACCTCTCTTAAAACACTTCACTTGTTAAATGTGTGTGTGTGACTTAATTGCACATAAATGCAGTGTTATAATGAGTACTGTCTACAAAATCCATTACAGTGGTTTCTAAAAATATTTGCACATCATGTAATATCTGTGGCTATGTTCTTTATTCTGTGATTGGTAATTAGGAAAAGAAGTATATATTTTCATTTTTTTCTCTGTCAACAAAAAATGGAATGGTTAAAATCTGAACTTCTGAAAAATATAAGATTTTTAAGATGATCATTTTGCTCACTTCTGAAGATAACATAATATCAATCTATTACCAATGCATTCATAATTCAGCATTGCAGAGAGGCAGTCCTTTTCTTGGAAGACGTAGGGATAAGGTAAGAAACAGACTGGAACTACTGTCAGCCCATTACAGAGCAGTCCTAGCATAAACACGTATGCACTCATACACATCTATAAGCATTTTAGATACACAGTTAATGCACACTGCATTTTTAATGTATGGGGTTACCAGAACTCTCAAATGAATTCTCTAAGTACATAGACAAAACACACAAACTTCACACAGAAAATAACAAAGACTAGAATCAAACAACAGATCACATCATCAACATACCAATACCCTATTATGCTTATGAGACATATGTATACACATACATATGCCATAGTGCCATGAAATGCTGTCATCCAAAGAACACTCAGTACTTAACTTCTGACCGGATGTAGAGGGGACAGGATGCACATTTTAATATTTGCACGTAATTCTATCAATTAATAATACCATGTTATGCGCACCAGAAAGCTGAATGTCATGTAAGAGTCCATCGTTCCTAAGCCAGCTGTCTACATCATTTTAGAGAACCTGCATTTATCATGCTACTACAGAGTGCTGAAAGGCTGCATTCAAGAAAATCATTGGTGGATATGTTCCAGCCATGGCCTGATGACTTCCAAGAAAAAATAAGAGCAGTTCCAGTTGTACTGGAAACAGCGGGGTACATATATCTAGCATTATCCTGGCAAATGTACTCTGACTGGAACATTATGCACAAAATATTTAAAAATGAACAGATAAATAATCCTCCATAATCAAAATCTAATTATCCTGATCAGCCTCTGAAATTTTATTATACCAAACCATAAAAATATTTATCATTTCTGCATCAGTTTTCTTTACTTCCTCTGCATTAAGTCTTATTCCTACATTTTTCCAAGAATTCTGCTACAGCTTTTAAACATATGTTCTAAACTTTCATGTCATGCAAATCTATTACTCCTTCTCTCCTGAAATATCAAGTTTCATTTCCACTTTAAGCGTTTTCCCAGTAACTGTCTCCACATTATATATTGCTGCTGCTTATCTTCCTTGTGTCATAAATCTCTCAATTCAGCATCTAACTCCTCCCAAGAATAAATACAATAACACACATTATTAAAGTAATTGTATCTGTGATGACCCCTCTCTGGGCCAGTGATCATGGAGCCTCAGTCCTCACCATTGACACCTGTGAGGAACATTCACTTTGATTACATATGGATGCACTCTGTATTTCCAGACGCAGCTCTCTGTACCAAGTACAATTTCCCTTAAGAGCTCACAGGGAGCTCAGTCAGCCCAGGGTCTGGATTTCTTTATGTGTCTCCCTCCAGGGTCCCAATAAGGATGTCCCTAGAACAGCTACAGGGTTAATTCCTCAGATGAGTGTCCAAGCCAAGTCATTCAGCACCTCTCTGTGAAACCAGTGCTTTGTGTCCGTGCTCCAAGTAGCTGACACATACACACAAACTGTGAGATTTGATTTTTCATGCACACACCCCTGGGAAAGGCTGGCACAGATTTACATGCTGCTCCCCTTCTGCCTAGAGTAAAATGTAGTTATCACTGCCACCAGACACTCCACAATCAGCTACTGTAAGGCCCTTAACAAAGGGTGTCCAATTATACTGTGTAATATTAATATTAATACAAATGGTAGTAGATGTCCAAGACAGCTATGCCTTCAGGAGTGGCCCACACACTGTCATCAAATAAATATAAACACTCTCAAAGGTTAAATACTTTCTAAAAGGACCAGCCACAATAGAAAATCTAAATAGATTTAATAACAAATAATAAAAGAACATGAAAATACTGAATATATATTTACAGTAAACTACAGAATTCAAATCACAGGAAATATTGAAAACAACATTGATGGACAGACTCAGACAAATAAAGATAAACAATATCTAAACTTAGCTTCACTATATTTTCCTGACTGAATCTAGAGGAATTACTTTTCCCTTCTTTCTTAATAGAACAAGGCAGATGATGTGGTGAATGGTCCTTTTTTGTCAGGCCCAAGACAGAATACTCAATACTGAGAGATTTCTCTTTGTAATATCTAAATTTTCCAGGCTGGCTGGTAGAATGACCTCATCTGGTCATCTGACTCTAGGTTTTCACACTATTCCCCTTTGAAACTTGAGACAGGATGTTAGCATAAATGTGATAAGATGCATATCTAAAGTTTTGCTAATGTTTATGGCAGTGCCTGGGGCTTCCCATCTTTTTACTGAGCTAAGGAACAAAGGTTTCTTCCAGACATGCCATCTCCAGTCCTATTCAGAGCTATGAGATAAGCACTTCCATGGCCCAACAAGTTGTCCAATTAACAGTATTTTTATTAAAGTAAGAAGTAAGCTGGCTGCTTAACTCCTTCTCTTCCAGTGTCCTTTGCTAAGACATATACATACAGTCACACATGTATATTCCTTTGGGTTCCTATTATATGATTGAAGATGCAATCCTTCAAATGCATCTTGATTGAACTTGAAAGCATGAAACAGCAAAATAGCGAAACGGCATATAAGCGATTTCTTTCCCTGGGAAAGAAATTGCTTGGCCGCCTCCATTACCTTGCCATTTTCATCACTGTAGTGCAATCTTGGAGTTGGTATATTTAAGTATGGGGGGTATGGGGAGCACAGCCCCCCACATTGAGGGTGTGGGTGGCGAATCCCTCCACTTTATGTAATGTTTTGATGTTTTTATTTATTTTTTTTGTGGAACGATTTTTTTCCCTGGGAAAAAATCTTTGTTCCGAGTGTTCGAGATTGTAAGCTTTTGCTTACATGGAGTCGATAAATCAGTGTTCACTTTTTTAAGTGTTCGCTGATTTAATATAGACCCTATTCCTTCTCTGTCCAGCAAGACCCACTGATACATTTTTAACACTAGCAACTTTACAAACACATTTTGATTTTCAAATGCCGCACAGTACTAATACATTTGTAACATAAGCATCTGTACAAATCAGTTTGATATTCAAATGCCATCCGTTTCTAATTAATTTGTAACATAAGCATTTGTGCAAATCAGTTTGTAATTCAAATGCCATACAATATTAATACAGTTATAACATAAGCATCTTGTATAAATCAGTTTGATATTCAAAGGACATATCATTCTTTATAGAACTCCAGCTGATTATGCTGGCAGTAGCCTAAATTATCACAGTATCATTTTATTCTACTCTTTCCTATTATAATAAATTACTTTCTTTCTATAATCATATATAATGCTTGTTTTTCAGTCCTCTTAATTTTATTCCTACAAAACTTTGTAAGCATTTTTAATGTTTTCTGTATAGTAATCTGCCTAACAGTGTACCCTTCTTATAAATATTACAGTTTCCAAAACGTAAAACAAATGGTAAAGATGCTAGCGATTCTACAGGGTTTGAAAGACCCAAACCTCCATTACCTTGTTCATTATATAATATTCTTCTCTTAATGGGGTTAAGCCTGGAACTCCGTATGCATGAAAAAGGTCAAACTAACATAAAAATCAAACTAACATTTTCTCATCTTTAATGTTTCAGGAAATGAAAATGCTTCTCACAAATAAATTGAGACTCTAAAGAAAACAAGACTTACTTTTTACAACACATTCCATGTCCTCATAATCAGCTCTTTCATTATCAATGATTCTTTGACACTAAAAATATCATCTGCTTAATTCACTAGTACTGGAACTTTTACTCTTCGCATCATTTCCCAATTTGCGTCTATCATGCTGTCTTTAATTAGCTTAACAGTTTCATTCATTATTAAAGCAAACAATATCCCACTCATACGACATCCTTGTTTAATACCATCTTTCTATTACTATAGCCTTTTGTATCTAGCCATTCAACAGTAGTGTAACTGGAAACTTTCCATTTGTTGTCTTTAAAATACATAAAAAACTATCACTAAAACCATATTCTTTTAAAATCATCCACAAATAGTAGTGCCCTACCCAAATAAATGCCTTTACTACATCACAAGCAGCTATTGTTCCTTCCACACTTCCTGATAGAATCTACTGTTTCTTTATACAATTAGAAATGTTTAACATTACTCCCATTGAATGATATATTTCCTCATCCATCACTGTACTCTTAACCTTACTTTTGCTCATCTGAATGCCTTTCATAACTATCATTTAATCTGTGTTACTCCAAGGTATAGACCTTCAATTAGAAAACATGTTTCTCTAGTCCTTTTTCAAAATAGATCTTACAAAATGTTCACAAATGCTTTTATTATTCATGCCTTCATACCACCATTCAATTAGTGCTTCTATAAAGACCCTTACTCCCCTTTCTTTAGAAACTTATAAAAATTATATCCCAACAATTTTCTCCTGGAGTAGAATCAGCTTTCACTATCCTTACTACATTAATTAGCTACTCCAGTGAAATAACATTACTTAATTCTTTCATGCTGATTGCTTTTACTGCCCAAATATTAATTTATTTTACCTTTTTCTCTAATGTGTATGCAACATTGTTTTCCACTTTGAAGGTGAATTGCCAAGTTACCAGATTTTTTGGAATAAACATGGTCATCCATAATTTTTTTGTTATTATTTATTTGACATTTGTTGAATGGGATAGTCAGACTGGGCTATTGCCCTTTTTCAGCGGATACCCTGGGAGAAAAGCTCCACAGTACAAATAAACAAGAAAGTTACATGATAAAGTAATGTACAATACAATTAAGCAAAGTATACATAACAGTAAAATTAAGAATAAAAAAACAGCAAAAAAGAAATTTAAACAATGTAATAAGTAAGGAAACAGGTAATAACAAAAGCTGGCAGAAACATATTTGGACTATTTTCAGTGAACACCTGTACTATTTCAAACAGTATTTTTCTAGTCTAGAGGAGGTGTAGAAATTTAATATAAAAAACATGTTGTAAGATAAGACTTCAGGTACTGGATTCCAGGACTGAGAAGTGAAGGAGCATGGAGATTAATGAGTGACTGTCTTGTCATAATAGAAGATTAGTTAGAATAAGATAAATTTGAGAAAAGGGAGGGAATTGAGGAATAGGAAGGAAAGGGAGGAGGGGAGAAAGTAGTGGAGTAGGGACTAGGTTCAGGTGGGATGGTTACAGTGACAGGATATATTTTTTATTTCACTACCTGACAGTTTCTATTTTTGTTTTTTAATTTTTATTAGATTTTAGCTAAACAAATTGCTCATGACGATAATTGTATTTAAAATTGATTTATTTTATTTAACATTTGTTTTACCAGGATAAATCCGACTGGACAACAGGTGTCCGTTTTCAGTGGAGTCCTGGGGAAAAAACCTCCAAAAAGTTACAATGTGAATACATAGGTTATTAAAGAGTGACAGTTGAATGCAGTAACAGTAGCTGGATAACAAGTGGTAGAATTCTAACATATAAGAAAAAAAACAGTTAAATGCAAAGCAAACTCATAGTACAGTCAGGAGATCACGTCTTACAATAGTAGTACAATATGTGTACATAAGGTACCCAGAAGTAGGTACATATTTACAATATTTACAAAATATACAATGCACATAGGTGACAGAATAATGTTAGCATCATAGGCTTCAGGGGGTAGCCTGCCTACAGTGTGGTGAGGATTCAGGGGGTCTTTCCAGCTGCAAACAGGGTTAGCACAGAAGTGTGATTTAAGGAGATCTTTAAATGTGGTTGTGCGATTTTGTAACGTGAGGTCAGGAGGGAGGGTGTTCCATGCTTTTGCGACCTCATGGGAGAATAGGGCTTCTCCAAAGCTGTTCTTGCATGGATTGACTTAAATCAGGGATTTGTTACTGGATCATAGTTCCCTGTTGGAGTTGTGGAAGTTTAACATGCCAGCTAGGGCATGGGTTCTCTCAGGTTGGTATAGAATTTGATGAGCTATGATGAGTTGGTGGTAGCGTAGTAACTTTGGAAATTTTAACCAGTGTAGTTTAAGTAGGGCTTGGCAGTGGTGGGAGTGTGATTTAGCATTGGCAGCGAACCTCACTATTTTGTTGTAGCATGTGGAGAATTTGTTCAGGTTGGTTTTATTAATGTTGGTTAGAACTGGGGAGGCATAAAATAATGTTGATAAGAGATGAGTTCTGACTATGGTAGTTCTAGATTTGGGGTTAGGAACTGTTTGCTACGATACAGGCATCCTAGCTTTTTATGGACTTTAGAGATAGTTTGGGATATGTGTTTATTGTACTTAAGTTGTTGATCAGTAGTGACACCTAGTAGTTTGGCCTCAGCTACTGGGGTGATGAGGGAGCTATTGGCTGAGAGGATGGTGAAAGTGGGGTCACTGTGCTTAGTTTGGTGGAATAGCATTAGCTGTGTATTTTTTAGGTTTAGTATCAGTTGGTAGTTGTATAGCCAGTTCTCTATCTCGGTAAAGGATTCTTGGGCTTTACTTTGTAGAAGATGGATGTTGGGTGCCGAGCAGTTTAGGGTTGTATCATCCACATACTGTACAATATCAGCTTTAGTGGTTGCTAAGTGGAGATTGTTTGTAAATGTGTTAAAGAGAAGGGGGCCTAGGATTGAGCCTTGGGGGACACAGCATGTGATGGGGAGTGGGGGATAGGGAGCCGACCCATTTGACAGATTGTGAACAGTTGCTAAGGTAACTGTTGGACCAGTGCAGGGTGGGGTTATCAAGGTTGAGTTTGGAGAGGCAGGTAAGGAGTTTGTTATGGGAAACTGTGTTGAATGCCTGGAATAAGTCTAGGGAAGGTGGTGGAGTCCAGTTTCCCTTGCTTCCTGTATGAGTTTATGGTATTGGAGAAGTTAATTAGTGCAGTGTTGGTGCTATGGGATGGTCTGAATCCATGTTGGGTTTTAGATAGCAGGTTGTGTATCGCTCTCATACACTCAGCCTAAGGCATCTTACCATACTACTCTACTTACTTAGTGACTCCCAGAGGCTTATCTCTCTAAGCTAGATGTACGATAGTAATACCTGTAGTCGTACCTCTCCCTGGTTATGTACCCATTAGCTGTGTGTAGCTGTTGTGTATAATCTCTGTACTCCCCCATAGGCTTATACCTCGGCTAGCACATAGCAATGAAGTAGACTTCCTTGCTTTATGCCATATTTTCCTTTTGAGTTAAACACTAACAAAAGGGGTACGCACTTGTCTTATCTATTCTATTCTCTCTAAAGGTTATTTACTTGGCGCTGCTGAACATGTGCAATCATTACTGATATGGTCGGCTACTGCAGAGACCACTTACTGTTACTTTGCCTTTTGCGCATATGTTTTTGTCATTCGCTGAACACATTACCAATAATAAATATATGACAATTGGGGAAATAGTTGTTTTTCTCTTACATATTTATCCTAGAGGCTATTATAGTACCCCACTTCCTCTTTAGCTGGCAGATAGTGGATTTATTCTGCACACACTAAATAAAACAGACTGACCTACTCTTTCTGTTTCATCGAACACGGGTCGGCCTTTAACCTATTAGACACACTCAGAAGTCAACCTGGTTTTTTAAACTCACGTATCCCTTATATTGAACCTATTTCATACTGATTTAAGCAAGTACTCTACAGATTAACACGGGCTCTTTGAGAAAGGCATTCTGTTATCATTAAATTTAATACTTAAAGCAAAAAACACTATTGACTGTACTCTTAGATTCTACCTTTCAGCAAGTAACATGTACAATTGATATACTCATTAATTTATCTGTGTTTCTCATATTATTGGTTAGATGTTTTATAACATGAATACATTGCAGTTGTTTTTCTTTTTTAGCAAATACTTCCATGTGTATATGATATAATTTTGAACTTGCTTACTAATATTATCATATTGAGTGACAGAATTTGAATTTGCTCTCCAATATTCCCACTGTTAGCCTTACTATCTTCTTCTCTCTTTCTACCCTTTTATTAGTTTGGTTAAGTGGATCCTTCAAGCACCTATATAACTGCCTACTACCCTCCTGGAAGACCAGAACATTTACCAACTAAGATCCAACCCTCCAGCTTTCTGAGAAACCTACCCAATAAGACAGTGAAAGTATGTCCTGTTCCTATATGTTTGTTCTAACTAACATGACTCTTGTATGTTAGTCAAGCTACTTAGCTAGGACTGCCAGCAGCCAATAGCCCCCTATCCCCACTCCCATACTAGTGCAGACTCTCATTGAATGTCTTGCTCAACAGTTCCTCCTGCTATCAGCCCCTTGCTTAGCTACCTGTCTTGGTAATTATTTAACTGGCCACAAGGTGGCACCTTACCACTAGCCTATTTGCTCCTCATTGACGTATTTCTAACCTCACTTATACCTTACTTAATTGTCTTTTAAACAGAGTCTTTTTCTCTGACCTGTTCGTTTTTCACCTTCCCCTCCCTGACCTTGCTATACCATACCTCGACCACACTTTAGTACCCCAACTCTGTATATCTCCATAGGTTAGATTTTTATACCATTTATACTTTCACTCTCTCTCTGACCTACCTGCTGTTTCCTCCACTCCATAGATTGTTTTCCGCACTAAACCACTCTCTTGTGTCTTCCCGCTTCGTTCGCCCTTCAGGCTCACTCTGCTCCCCTACCCTGCCCCACTTCCCACCTGCCCCCAGCATCTCTACACTTATACCCTCAAAAACACACCCCCTTTTCCTTAAACCAATCATAACATCACTAGCATCCACACCCTACATTTTATCTCCACTCCCCTCTAGAATAATCTCCACCCACTCTCACCTGCCTAATCTTCCAAACATCAATCCCTATTCTTCTCCTCCAAAACCTACTATACACACATCTGCCATGTCTTACCAACACCAATTTTTACTAGTACTATCACTCCTAACTACTCTCACCTCTACCTACCTCTTAACCTCCTATGAACAACCCCTCTTTTTTAATCTTACCATCCCTTCCAAAGAAACTCTAACATCTCCTCCAGCTCTATCTACAAGCTATCTCAATGCCATCTACAAAACCAGTTACTTTCAAGCTAAATATCACCGTCTTATTCATATTAAATATTCTATTTTTAACAACAGAAAATCATTTGACTACCACTGCAAAACTCCACAATACTACAACCTTATATTACTCCACTCCTTAATAGATGGAGACATTCACCCCAACCCCAGCCCAAACCCTCCCCCACCATCCTCTAACTGGAACCAATACAAAACAATCACTTCACCATCAACCAAACCCTCCAAATCACTCTCAATAGTCCATCTAAACATACGTAACATTTGCAACAAAATACCACAAATTCATGCTCTTCTAGATGCTCAGCAGTTCGACATCCTCTGCTTAACAGAAACATGGCTCAAACCCACAATAAAAGATAATGAAATTATCCCCCCAGGCTATAGTATCCTTTGACAAGACCGCTTAAATAAAAAAGGTGGAGGGGTAGCAATTCTCTATAAAACTGGACTTCAAATTAGCAAAATAATTCATAACCTACCCTCAGACAACAATGTAGAAATAATTATTTCTAAATTGCAGCTTAAATCTCATAAAACAGTTAACATCATCTGCACCTATCTTCCCCCAGGTAAAAATCCTACTATACTAGAAGACTTATTAAACTGGCTTTCTTTAAATCTCCCCCAAAAAACAATACTATTAGGAGACTTTAATATTGATTGGAATTTATGTAACCACACTAATCCATCCACCCTTATTAACCTGCATGGCTTCTCTCAAGCTATAAACTCCCCAACTAGAACAAATAAACTTAATAATAAAGAGAGTATCCTTGATTGGATACTAACAAATAGTCCACAGCAAAAATATACAACAGGAACTCTCCCAGATGACCTTAGCGACCACTCTCTAATATATATTATCAGACATAAAACAAGTTTTACTATCCCTACTTCAGTCAGAACAGCCCGTAGCAAAAAACATTTCGACCATATACTGTTTCAAACCGAACTTAAGCAATGCAACTGGTAACCTCTTAAGTCTCTCCCTATAAATGAAGCAGTTAATTACTTCAATACCACTTTCCTGACAATCCTAGAACACCATGCCCCAATGCGATCCATAAGAATGAAAACTAAAACAGACAATGGCTCTCAAACAATACTAGGAAACTAATCCTTAGTAGAAATAAATCTTGGGCAAAATGGCGTACCACAAAGAATACAATTGATCACCAAACTTTTGTGTAGGTGGTGTAGTGACTTTTCTGGGCTGGAGAATGTTGTTCACTACAGCCCAGATTTTCTGTAAGTTGTTACTTAAATATTATTTAAATGTTAAAAATTTCATGAGCTTTATGAATAACACGTTTACTATATTTTCCTCTTTATGCTTTCATATATTCCTTTTTCTTCTTTACTATCATAATTTAAATGGTATACACTTTCCTTTCCCTGTACAAGAAACATTGTCTCCTCTTCCAAATCTCCATCTTCCTATTATTTTTACAAACATCAGTTTCTCAGCTTTGTACACTTCATTACATTATTATGCTGCCCTATCACATTCTTATATTCCTTCTGTTCCCTATTCCTGACTTTTTTGGGAGGTTTTCCTCAATCCTCTGCATTATCCTATGCCCTTCATCCAGTGCCCCATATCCATCACCATATCTACCAGCCACCTCCTTACCCCCAGGATGTACCCCAGTTAGGCTAGGCCAAGTGCAGATTAGAAGGGTGTCCAAGGGGTTTGGCCATCAACATCCACCAGGGGGACCTTTATATATTTATTTGTCTTTGTTTACTGGGAAAGTCCGACTAGGTAATATCCATTTTCAGCACAGGCCCAGGCACAAATGCTCCATTTATAAATGTTTACATTGGATTATACTTAGTTCCAGTTAAACACAGAGTAGTTATTTTTCTATTTACATTTATACACATACAGTATTTACATTTATACATTCTATGATTTTACAGGGGTAGACGTTAATGAAGAAAACCACATACAACTTAGTGGATTGTATAGGCAGCAGTTATGTATAAAAATTTTTTATCATTTCAGTGAGAGGTTGAGAGTATTCTGTTTAAGAACAGTATTTGGAGGTATTGTATGGTGAGCACAAATCTTAACTTGGTGATGAGCATGTGTAGCACCAGGATTGGTTAAGATGTTATTTAAGCACTGGCTTAAAACTGTTGACTTTGTTGGAGAGTTTTATTTGTGTGGGGAAACTGTTCCAGAGTTTAGCACTGTACTAGGAGTAGAGGGAGTCTTCTGCAACATTATTTCACTAATATGTAAGTAGTAAAAATTTGTTACTAGATTGCTGGACACCAGGGCAGTAATACATTTTGTAGTTTTCTTTATGACTTACCCTGTTACTTTCCCTCCCACATGACCCTCATGGAAGGGTCTGAGAAGTGGGTTTGCAATGGTGATGTGCAGCATTTTGCCCTGCCTCAACAGTAGCTCAGTCATGTTCCCACCCTTTGTCCCCTTTTCACCACTCCTTCCAGTAATGACGTCCCCAGCCTCTTCATAGGATCATCACAGGAGATGCCTGCAGAACTATAATGGGGCATATGAATATATCAGAAATATTATCCCTCATGCAATATGAACTTTGAAACTCATATTTAAATGCGGCCTTGCTTCTTCATCTATGAGCTTAAAAGGTCCAAGTACACTTTCTAGAATTATTTCTCATTTATGATATATATATATATATATATATATATATATATATATATATATATATATATATCCCTATCAAAACATAAACTTACCATAATACCAAACTGCATATGATAGAGATGGAAACACTGTAAACCCCACAAAAGTGAAAGTAAACATTACTTAAAGTGTAAAACACTGAAACACAACTGTGCATGCGCTACCTGCATTTACCATTTTGCCCACTTTAGTGTAATCTCAGAGTTGGTATATATCATTTACAGGGGGTGTGGGGCACAACCCCCCCCCCCCGCAAAAACTTTATGAAATTTATATTTTTGTTTAAAATATTTGTTTTTTTATTTGTATTGTTTTAGAGGTTTCGACTGGTGTTGGCAACACATGCGCAGGTGCGTTCCAGTGTTTTACACTTTTGGCAATGTTTACTTTTAAAACAAAACAAAGAAAATGCAGACCAAGGGATAAATACTCCACTGCTAAGTAAATATAACTGACTGAGATAATGTAACAATTAAGCAACGGAGTAAACCAAGCAGGAACCAGGCTGAAAATTGCAATAACTGAAGCAAAAGGGCACAGTCACTAATTCCTCCAGTAGATAAAAACAGGCATTAAGGTAACGAACACAGTCACAAAGTCCTCAAATAATAAAAACAATCCAGGGTATTTATTGCAATGGAAGGTAAGTGCTTTTGCAGTTAAGCTTCATCAGACCAAACACAAAATACTAAAATGCACTCCATTTAAACAATGTTAATGCGACATCACCCAATCACAAGGACACATTAATTAAAATAAATAAAGCTAATTAAAGCTAAAAAACAGCATTCTCTTGCAAGTACTATACAAACAAAAAATACAGGGAATAAATGTATATAAAACAGTGTGTATAATAAATATACATAAATATATATATATATATATATATATATATATATATATATACTTAAATATATATACCTAAATATATATACTGCACTGTTAGTACTCTCATATACAAAAATAAAAAAACAAATAAAAAACAACAATTAATATATGCTGTTTACTTCTGAAGTCTTCTTTTCTTTAATAATGGCTTAATAGAAACCCTCTCATTCAGACCTCTACCTCTATCTGCACAGAGTTTTTTTTATTTGTTTTTTATT